>NW_022990872.1:187500-272180 GCF_902827175.1 Gymnodraco acuticeps | reverse complement strand
AAAACCCATCTCGGCCGCTTGTATCCGCATCATATCATATCGCTGCTAAATTCACCTCTATAGTAAATGGTATATTAGCCACATGCTAAATGCTAACCGGAGATGAAGGATTTTCAGAATAAAAGCTGGTTATATATATATGAAGACTTTTCTTTTTGCCGCTGCTTTTAATTGAACTATTCATATCTTAAACTGCACTGTAACTTTTATCCATGTATTTTTTCTTTTAATGTTTATTTTATTAGCTTTTCTTTTAATGACTGATTTTAAATGCCCTTTTCTTAATCTCTTTCATTTTTTGTAAAGCACTTTGAATTGCCTTGTGTTGAAAAGTGCTATATAAATAAACTTGCCTTGCCTTGCCTTGCCTTGGTTGTGCACAAGAACTTCTGGTTTTTCAGTATAAAACAGCATTTAAACTGACGGTATGTTTTAGGTACTTTATGCCATTAAAAACATTGATTTTAATTTCTAACACTATGTCCCATATCAGGAACACCACGTGCTCGGCACTGGGGAGCCACTGCAGGCCTATTTATGGCAGCTTGTGCTCATTTTTCAAGGGCAAGGTGTTTTTTTTTCGTTTTTTTCTGCTTGCAGTCACCAAATTCTCCTGCTCTCCTCTCGGTCTATTCCTGTGTTATCTCTCCTCTGTTCTCATTTCTCAGCTCTTACTCTGTCTTCACTCCCTGCTGCCTTATGTACCTGCATTATTTAACAATGTGGAAATGCTATAATAGAGTGTCTCAGCATCCAGCGTGACCACAGAGACATGTTATTTTTACCAATCTCTTTCGCCCCATTCAGAAGGTTAAATAATGTATGTGTTGGAGGCACATCCACTCTGTGGGATGCTGAGAGGGAGGAGGGAGGGGGGGGTGCAGACAGGAAGCATCAGTATGCCAAGTGTGTCATTAGGATGACACCAGCCTCTGACAGATTGTGGATTTCGGACGAATTTCACCATGGGATCCATGTGGGGAAAATAAGATAGGATGGCAGAGAGAGTTGCTGCAGGAATCTGATTTCCACTGCTGTCTACAAATCCCCTGTCTGTTTGTTTCCCCCCGACTCACACTGTTCCTCATCCTGTGCGATTTTTATTGAATCCGAGGAAATAAGAGTTGAGGTGTTAGCACTCGCTCGGGGTTTTTGTTGTTTTGCTTTTAATCAAATCCGTTCTTTAGCGTCAATAAAGAGGAATGTCATGCGTCTCTGCTTCACCTTCACTGTAATGATTTCTAATATCACCACCCACTGTTATTGTCTCAGTGACTTTATCTCTGCGCCTTTCAGCAAATGAGCTAAAGTGTGCCCTTATTCTCCAAAACAGCTGCATTTAATATCTTCAATATAAAACACACTTGTGTTAGCAGAGAATAAACTCCGGGGTCCATCACTACGGTGCAGGCAATGCTGAGGTTGCCCCTCCTCATTAATATGCATGTTTCCCTTGAGGCTCAGTAACATCCAGTCCAAAGGCCAGGTGTATTGGTATTAAACATGACATGACAGTGGAGCACGTCAAACATTATTGCTGCTAGTCAAGGTGTGACTGAGTCAACATATTTAACATGACAACGACCTGCTGCTGTTTGTGTTGTTGTTGTTGTTGTTGTTGTGCTTCTCCTCATACTGGTCATATACCCGGTTCAAACACTACAACCCCTCTTGATGCTATGCCGTTTGGGAGTGTTAAGGCATAGATACATCATCCAGGGTCAATGTGTGCGGGAAGGTTTCAAAACCCCAGACAAACGGGGGGAATCTGATCAAATATTGAATGTTAAGTTCATGCAATCTTTCAAAGTAAAAGGCTAACAGCAATAAAGGAACTACTTCACTGATGCATGGCAATGGGATATTTCCTGAGGGTATTTTATGCCTTCTTTTAGACTTCTAATTGGAGGCGTGTGGCGCAGTGGGTAGTGCCTTAGTCTGGGGATCAGATGGTCACAGGTTCAAACCCCACTGCAGTCAGCAGTTCACCCCAAAGTGCTCCTGTGGGATTGCCCATAGTATGTAAGTGGCTTTGGATAAAAGCGTCTAACATGTAATGTAATTAAAGAAGAAGAACATTGATTTGGAGTCAAGGGTTCAAGGGGAGAAGTGGTCAAATACTAGGTCATTTCAGGTTGAGGACCTTTAAGTTCCTCGTTCCCTATGACCAGCGATATTTGTAATTTGTCTGGCTTTTACAGATTTTCCCAGGGAGGCGTGTGGTGCAGTGGGTTGTGCGTTGGGATCAGGAGGTCACAGGTTCAAACCCCACTGCAGTCAGCATGTCGTTGTGTCCCTGAGACACTTCACCCCAAAGTGCTCCTGTGAGGATTGCCCACAGTATTGAGTATGGAAGTCGCTTTGGATAAAAGCGACTAACAAGTGACATGTCATGTAATGTCCTGTAAATACCAGCTAACGGCAACATGTTTACCAGAATAATCTGAACCTTAGCACTGCTGTTCATCTCTACCTTCATCATTGTTGATCTGGAATCAGTCCTTCTGCTCTGCATGCACTGAGCGTATAAAGTAGTAAATCTTGTTAATTGCTGTTATTATTCATAAATGATCTGTAATTATTACCTTCAGCAACAGGTGTACCTCATTCAGCGGCACCGTTGTGGCTTTCGGCTGAAGAACGAAGCCATTGATTCTCAACACAGTAAATAAGTGAGGAGAGGGAATCATTTATCCCATCTCTCGTCATAGTGATGTTTCTGCTCCATGAAAGCCTCCTTTTAGAAAAGAGCTGGAGGCAATTGCTTCTTTCCATAAAGTGTGCTCTTACACAGCCCACTTCGCTGATATGTTAAATGTAAGAAGTGCAAGAACATTCTGACCATTCATTTTTAAGCGCTATTTTTAGTTCATTTAAGCGCTTTGAGCACCAGGAAAAGCGCTTTAGAAATGTAATGTATTATTATTATTATTAATATGAATATTTTTGGGAGGCCATTCTTGAATATCCATTGAAAGCAATGGGTAGTATCGGTGTATCAATGTATCGCCAAGGTATCGTACATTTCGCCTCTGTGGGACGCGTAAAGGAAACTGAGGAAACTGATTCAGATAAGTTCGGTATTAACATGGCCGACCCTAATGTCTTTTTTACTCGGAGAACATTTTAGTTTCCTCTCTGCGAGGCAAATGATTGATATGTTAAGACAACAAAAGAACAGATTCTGGATTAGAAGAGAAGATTCATTAAAAGATTGCATCTATTAAAGTTGCTTGATATTGATAACACAGAATGAAATAAAAGGAAATATAGCCTCTTACATATAATATACAAAGGGCTAATTGAGCCCAAAAAAGGATAAAAGATATGTACAAGTGAAAGCAGTGGTAGATTTGAATGAACAATAATTAGAGGCATTTTACGGACTATTTGTAGGCGTTATGTAAACTTGCAAAGGAGCTCCGTATATCAGGTTGATTGTGATTTATAAGAGGAAACCTGGATTTGGAAAGTAACCTTTTCTCGTAGATTACAGCTAAATGTGGCCCCAGATGTGTTGAAGTTATCCAAACGTGTCGTTTTTATTGAGTAAAACCTTTCTCTAATTATTTCTGGAAAGCTCTATTATCATCAGATTGAAAAGGGCAGTAGAAAACATTTCCCTGCTGCATTAGTACAGCCGAACACCAGGGAAGGTGTTTCAAGCGAAGGCGAGAGCTATCAACCGTCCAATCGATGTTTCTCCGGGCTTTGTTGACGATGACGAGTGTCAGATCAGGTGTCCTTTTGAGGAAGATTTATTCCAGGAAGAATTGTGGAGCCAAATCCAATTTAAGGTAGAATCTGCCAAGAGAAAAATCTCTTCAGATTGAACATTGGGGATTCATCGCGACTCCATTTCACTCAGTATCTCAGATAACT
The DNA here is from genome assembly GCF_902827175.1 of Gymnodraco acuticeps. Lineage (NCBI taxonomy): Eukaryota > Metazoa > Chordata > Actinopteri > Perciformes > Bathydraconidae > Gymnodraco > Gymnodraco acuticeps. Next base: position 268,298 of record NW_022990872.1, on the reverse strand, counting down.
GGCAGATCAAACCTTTTCCTCTGCAGACAAACCATATTTTCCCTGTGTCCTCCATTAAAACCTCTCCATAAGTCTAGCACTGTTCAAACAACCACTGTTGGACTCATCTGTTTTGAATTTTCATAATTATGTTTAAAGCAGACACTGTTATCATGCACAGGGTTAGGGTCAGGGTTGAGAGTAGCCTGTTGATCTTTGAGGTGGTGTGGCAAATGTATGGTTTATGTAGTGTTTATGGCTGCTCATAAAAATGGACCAGGACCCCACATGGATACCCTGACCCTGAGGACTAAGGGTGAGATGCACCGGGTTATTTCCGCCCTCTTCTTATGTCTGATGGTCCAAAGGTCATTGGACTCCATTCCTGAGATAATCCCGTTAACAGATGGACTAGGAATTATTTACCTTTCCATATTCATATTTAAACCAGACAAACGTATCAGGCAACAGTAAGGCTTAGAGTTAGTGTTTGGGGTTCATGAATGATCTGGTGTGTTGAGAACTGGAAATATTCTCCCTAATGCACTTTAAGCACAGTCATAAATCAGTTAGCAAATGTTTCATAGTGAATACATGTTCCGCTTCTGCTCCTGTGCGAGCATAGAGTGTATTTTAGGAGAATCTCTTTGGATAATACCGATGAATAAAGTGCAGCTGACACACTCAATAAAGTAAACTTAAGTACAGCTGCATGGCTAATGAAGTTGACATGGCGCTAATGCTCTTGATACACTTCCATTCAGTTGAGTTGTCAGTGGTGTAACAAGCTTATGCTCATCATACTTGTGTATTAAGCAGTAATTGAAAGCATGTGATTTGCCTCAGTGAGGGTTCCCCTTTTAAAGCAGCATTGTGTAAAACACTAAAGTGAGGCATTATGTTCATGTGACGTTTTATAGTGCTGTGTGGAAAGAGACACTTGATGACATGCTTTAGTACAGTGCTTCTCAAAGTGTGGTCCGCGGCCCACTGTTGGTCCGTGAGCGCCCCCTAGTGGTCCGTGAGTATATTGGTAACATTTCATATTGGAAATAAATAAATAAAAGTTTTCCGCACTCTCGCGGGAATATCTCCGCAATGGAGTGAGCTTATGTTCCACTTTCGATTGCATGATATAGCCCAGCGCAACACCTTCGTCACACATGTTGCCACCTGTTTGTACCATTTTCAGGCGATTTGTAATCTGTTCTAGACAAACGATGTGTTTTGGGATATTTGTGGAGTTAGGTGGTCCGCGAGTGTTTTTTTATTGGTTAAGTGGTCCTTGGTATGAACACGTTTGAGAAACACTGCTTTAGTAGTAGCCATGCGATCAGTACTCATTTAAAATACCTGGTACTTTATTTCTCTGCAATACCAGATGGAAAACTGCAACACACTCCTGACCAGACGCGCCTCGGTTTGCTAAGCATATTATAACCTGAACGTTGGAGTGAACCTTTTGGAATAACATGGGATTTAGTTGTTTTTTTGCTTTTAGCTGTCAGAAAATTATCTCCAAACCCACGGTTCACATTTGCATTTTCTTACACATTGTACTGGGATTTAGCATTTTGCTTGGCAGGATTTACACTCCGGTTACAAGCACAAATGGAGGCTGTTTACAAGTTTTGCAAAAATGTGTTCCGTGTGAAAGCATTGAGAGATTAAACAGTGTTGAAGCAACGTGTGATCCAATGAGGAGGCTGTTAGGCGACATTTGAAGCACACACTGTCCTGTCAGTTGAACACATTTTGAGTCAGTCATTTTTAAGGATTGCTTTAAAGCACCAGTGAAAACCTGATCAGTATCACCTTAATAACTACAAAGTTCCCCAGGTGTCCCACACAAGGTTCTTGATTGCTCTCCAAAGAATATGTTGTTGGTGTTTAAGCCTAACTATCGCTTTGAGGGATTTAGACAAGGAGCACATGCTGTCTTGTAGTCAGTGAGCTTGTTGTGGGCTTTCTTCTCAACATGTTGTTCACCATACAGACAACAAGTGACTAGAGTCACTTTTAGCATAAGAAATAACAACTTCAAATTTTTCAGGCCCAGTTTTTCTTCGTCTATATTTTTCTTAACATTTTGACAAACAATCATTGCATTACTCTTGATCTTTCAAACACATTTCCAAATGTTCTAATGACACAAGCTGTGCAGTTGTAAGGAACCTTGTTGTATATGCTTTTTAAACAGATTCATGGACATTTCTCCTAAAAAACAAATGAGCGAAACTGCTTTTATGAGGATTCATAGGTGGAAGTGGTTCTATAGGATGTAGGGCTGCACGATGTTGGAAAAAAACTGACATTGCGATTTTTATTCCCCCTGCGATATATAGGCATTGCGATATGAAAACATACAGGAATTTAAGAAAATACCGTTTTTTTTATCCGCAAACCATCCTTTCTTGAACTTTAATGATACAATTGGTAATTTTTTTAACTATATTAAACCGGATGAAGGATTTTAGTCACGGACGTCTGGATCTTAAGCTATTCTTTCACACACACATACGGGTATTGGGCCGAGCGCGACACCGTACTTCCGGTCTGCGCCGTTATACGCGTGGTGCAAGCAGCCGTACACCGTCTAGGTGTTGCTAAGCGTCCTGTACTGAATATCATAGTCTATTGCCTTAATCATTATCTAGTCAACTCTAAAATACCACATATATGCAATGGCATGATAATATTATTGTGACAAGTGAGGTATTCACCTGGTGTTTCCAGAAGATAGACGTAGATGCAGCCAAAATCGACGAAGGCCACTTTCGAGGGTCGTAATTCCATACATTGTAAGGGCAATCCAACAACCCACACAGCTCTAGTTTACGCTGCTAACGACCTAGAGCACACCCCTCAAGTCCAGAGATGTAATCCGAAGACATGCAGCGATTTCTTCGGTCGTTAATTCAGAACAAAAACCTAGTGCGCTCTGCCTGGCTACGTTAGCTAGCTGTTTATATTTGCACTTCCAGGATATTAGCACCTCCAGGAAAATGGCGCATTTATATATATTTATATGGCGCGTGTTGCATTGTGGGTAGCTCGTGACGTCACTGTGTGTGAAAGAATCAGAGCAACAAGCTGAGCTAGCTCGGTTAGCAGCGCCGAACTGCCCTGGAGAAACACATGAAACGACTTCATTCAGTGTTTTTAATCTCCGTCCGTTTGCTTTGGAGATTTGATTGTGATCGTGGTTTGCTGTCACTCACTCAAGAACCCCTGACATGAGAGCCGCGCAAGTTTTCCTTTTGTAGCAAGCAGCACAATAATTGTAACATGACGTGTTTGAGTTTTTTTTAAATCGTATGTCCTGCGATGTGAATATCGCGCATGCGCATATCGCGATTATCGTCACGACACGATATATCGTTTAGCCCTAATAGGATGTCTGTATTTAACTCTGACTTATAACAGACACTATGGGATTTGTAATCGAGTGCTTGAGGTTAAAACTCTATACTGTCCAGGGTTTCCCACACATAGACTATACTTGGGCGGGCCGCCCAGGTATATTAACGGCCGCCCAAGTATATTTCGCGACCCATTTAGTTTTTTTAGTTTTTTTTTTATAACATTTTTTTTTTATATATATTTTTTTTATTCGTCCGTGACCACGACGCCATCTGCGATCGATTAACTTGTAGACAATGATCCCTCGCTCCTTTGCTCTGATCTCGCCTCCTTCTGGCCTGTTAAGTGGCCGGCCTCACACAGGGTGACTGGCTGTCCACATGATGTGGCCTGCCGACATGATCACTGTCATACAGATCATAAATCAAAGCCCTTGATTGGTCTCTGTGTGTCATTCAAGCTCGGGATAACCTCAGCTCAGGTGAGGTAAAGGACTCTCTGAGTGTTTAGATAGTTAACTTAGTCTAAGTTCTCAGTGGGTCTCAAACGGTGTGGTCACCATTTATGTAAACACATATTTCCATTTGAGAGGGTAGTGATTGGTCTAATGGAGAGTGAGGTGGGCTGAAGATCGGAAGGCTGTGAGTTCAAATCCCGCCAGGAACACCACCACTAGTGTGCCCTTGAGTAAGGCACTTAGCCCTTAGTTACTCCAGGGAGAATGTCCCTGTAATCGGTCATTATAAGTCGCTTTGGATAAAAGCGTCAGCTAAATGAAATGTAATGTGATTAGTAAAATTGCATGAATAAATAAATAAAAAGTTAACTAGGTGAAAAAAGGTAAGATACACTTTTAAAACTTGTTGAGAGAAAACTAGTCTTTGCTGCTGCCTCAAAGAGGAGCAGGGGGAGAGGATGGAGAGGGGGGAGAGGAGGGAGACAGGAGAGGCTGATTCAGGAGCACAGACACACTCACAACTATAAATGAACCAAAACTAAATTAATAAACAAGTTTCAGTGTTTTTTTCATATTGGAAATGGTATGTTATTGTTTATGGCCATGATTTTAGGATTATTGAAATGTATACAGTTCTGTTAAATATAGGTGTTTCCATAGATCTAGTCTCTTTATTTTCCCCTCAAAATGCACCAGATTGATGCATTTAACTCCAAAATAAAAAATAAAATCTTACCGGGGGGGCATGCCCCTGGACCCCCCTAGAGGATTTGAGGTCGACCCCCACTAAAAATCACATAGATAGGTTCCTAAATACATTAATAAATACATTTATTTTTTTAAATAGTAACCCATTTCCATATGTTCATGTGTGGGTAGTAGATTTAAACTATAGGGCTATCATTATGGGCCCTGCCTGTACCTGTTCGCTCTGCCATCACGTGAAGGGTCTGCTAACAAGCGACCAACAGAAAGGTTAATGTTGTTGCACGTCACCTCAACCCCCCCCCCGCTACCACCACCCCCCAAAGTATATTTCAGATCTGTGGGAAACACTGGCAGTTAATGGACCAGCACCAGAGGCATTCCCATACACACAGGCGTTGGAGCTGTTCTTCATGAAATCCCAGAAGGATGAAGTGCTCTGACAAACAGTGCCATCTTTGCGCAAAATGATTATACCGGAATGAAAAGTCAATAAATAATGTTGTTAAAACTTTTTTTTTTTTTCGCGCGCACCACCACCCCCCCCCGCTTGCCACCACCCGCCCAAGTATATTTCATATCTGTGGGAAACACTGCTGTCATTCACTAAAATTGAAGTGTATCTTTTTTCTTTAATTAGAAAGGACCAGACACTTTATTTAATAAAAACAAAATCCACTTCTGTTCTTAATGAATCATTTATATCCTGTTCCTGAGTCTCTATGCAGCGGCAGACACTTCCACTGACTCACACTGTGGTCTGTTGTCTTTGGTTGAGATCACCGATGCATTGTGGGAGCTCAGGTCAAATTGAGAGGTGGATTAAAGCTCCTACAGCTGAAGGATATCCAAGCTGTGTGTTACAGATAGACAGTGTCTCAGTTGCAAGTATTCTTTAAGGGGATCGGTAGCATCACTGCTGCCGGCTGATTGACAGCAAAGGCTCGAGGAAAGGTTAACGGAAAGTTCTCCTAAATACCCGGGTGGTGTGTAAACAAAATTAAATGTCCTTTTGTTTGTTGGGGAAGCAATGTGTGGACGGATAAAAAGACTCTTGAGGAAAGCATTAACAAGCCATTCTCAATTATGTAAAATAGTTTCATCCTAGTGAGGAATCCCCATCAATGATGAATCCAAACCACATCCCAGCGGTTTCTGCTTCCCTAATATCCACCCTGGCCTCTTGTTATATCATCCACTGGTATGAGGAGGCTTTGGTATGCATTCATATCTGTTTGGGTGGGGATGATGCTGAATGTGTCTGCAGTCCTGCGAGGGATGGTGTGAGGGAAAAGCACAGAAGTGGCCGCAGGCTGCAAAGCGATTGCCAAAGATTCAATTGGATTTAAGGTTAGCCTGTGTTCATGGAGGCTGCCACGTCCAATCCCCTCAGCGTGATTCACTGGGCTGTATAGCTGAGGCTTGGACTAACGCCACATCTGATCCTCTCGCCTACACCTCGAACCACTCCATACTGTACACACACCTTCAAATCACAAGTGCTTTGTTTAGCAGATTAAAAAAGCCATTTATCGGTGTCTGATGAATCGCAGCATCTCTGTATTATTACCCGTAAAGAATGAGAACATAGCTGAGACTATTGCTCACATAAGGGTTGCTATTTCTGGTGTTATTCTAAATTAAGATCACTTATTTTGTAACACTGCCTTTTGTTGCTAATAACACATTGTATTTCCTCCTCCTGTTGGATCTGCTATGCGTGTTATTTGTATTGATGTAAAACTTGTACAAATAAGTAGATGCTTATAACCGCATGATATACATTGATTTGTACACATCCTATACACATTGCTGCATGTATATGATATATGTATATTGCTCTATACGGATTTTATGTAAAGCGTATTTGAGCATTAAGCGCTATACACAATCCATGTTTTATTTGTATTATTATAAATATTTTTTCTATTTGTTTTGCCTGATCCAAGTAGCAAATGATGTTTGTTGCTGACATTAAGATCAGTCAACCTAAAGGGGTCCTTTAATGCTAAAATGTGATTAGAGACCCTTTAATGTTTGACATGACAATGAAAGAAGTTTGATTTTAGAGTTATAGTCAAAGTCAACGTTCAACACGATGTAGAGCTTTGCAGGAAAATAAAATGCAAATCTTTGAGGATATATAATTAGCATTTAACTTTATTTAAATCAACCTGTTTCTACTCTCCTTTGTAAGACTTCCATAAAGCAAGTATAATATGAAGCTTTATGAGACACCAAACTACAAGACTGTGATTGGTCGATTGTTTATCCAACTGGGGAATTGGTCGTCAATAATCACAATGCTAGATCTTTTCGAATAGATCAACAAATCTGTAATAACCAAACTAGGCCATTAAGGGGCCGGCCCCACGAGGACGAAACGGGTTGTATCTGTTCCATCTCGCACATGCGCACTGCAGATCGGGCAGAGCTGCAGATCGGGTAGTGACACCTGTCACTGTCACTACCCGATCCGCCCCCCTGCCTGATCGGTACTGCGCATGTGCGAGATGGTCCGCCATATTGGACAACTCCGGACGGCAACCCAAGATGGACACTTGACACAGTGGCTTTTAGCAAAGCTCAAAAAGAAAACTCGAGAGAGATGAGTTATTGTTATTACAACGTGACTTCACTATTATTTAACAACTCTTTTATTGGGTTCTTTTATTTGGGGTTAAGTACATTGTCAGAATAAGTGAGAAATGAATGTAACTTCTGTTAGACCATACATTTTTGCATACATTCACAGTAAATATGTATTCAGTATGATAGCTGTCTAACGGAAGTTACATTCATTTCTCACTTATTCTGACAATGTACTTAACCCCAAATAAAAGAACCCAATAAAAGAGTTGTTAAATAATAGTGAAGTCACGTTGTAATAACAATAACTCATCTCTCTCGAGTTTTCTTTTTGAGCTTTGCTAAAAGCCACTGTGTCAAGTGTCCATCTTGGGTTGCCGTCCGGAGTTGTCCAATATGGCGGACCATCTCGCACATGCGCAGTACCGATCGGGCAGGGGGACGGATCGGGTAGTGACAATGTTAAATAAATCGAATGCGTGTGAACGGAAGACTTTTTTGAAAACGCATAAGGTGCGTAAACGCAAACGTTCCCGTGGGGCCGGGGCCTAAGATACATCCTAAACTATGTGGGATTTTGTAAGATATGTCTGATTCGTAGCTTGGATTTAATTTGAGTCTAGTCACATAGCAACATTTTTTCTTTTTTTTCTTCCAAAGACCCTGTGTTTGTCCTTATTACACCACCATTTATTCTGAGCTGATCATCATCCAACACTCTCTTGCGCCACATCCATTATCAGGTAGCACAGATAGAACATTAAAAAGAGTATTAACAGAAGGCCATCTTCTTCATGAATGTGTAACTGACGATGGTAAGGTCATAAAAGATCAATCTGATTTATTTTATTCCCTTCAACCCTCCATGATCTGTGGCAGATGCTGTCCTCCTCTGACGGGGTTAATTGCGTCATTGTGAGGAGGTTTTTTAACAGATTTCACTGAGGTTAGCTGATGGATGGGATCAGTCTTTGAAAGGTGGTAATGTTCTCTTAGAGACTAAAATGTTGGATTGTTATAATGACTGATCCTCATGAGCAGTGGAAACGACATTCACTCAAGTACTATTTTGAGCTATTCTAACATGATTCAAGCTGGACGAATGTGAATCCAAAAGTCTGTCCACTTCTTGTGCAACAGTATTTTAATGACTTGTGCAGTGTGTACTTTGGACGAGTGCATGTTGATAACCAATGAACCCTGCAGCTGAGGTGCCTGCAGGGGAAGAAGCTCTGACTGACTCCATTTCAGCAAGTTTATCTTAACCACTCTCTGCCAAAAGTGCTCGCGGGTCATTTAGCTACTGTCAACAATTCAGATGAGGCTGCTGGCCCATGAAGGATAACAAGACGGCAGCTCCTCAAACACTCAGCGAGCTGCGAGGACTTTAAATGAAGCTCTTTTGAAACACTGCGTATGTCTTATACCCATATGGAGGACATAACGGTGTCATGCAGAATGTTATGCTGTATATTAACTCAGGAATAGCTTTAGGCAGTGATAACATCGTAAAGCAGAGGGTTCACATTCGATTCTTTTTTAAGATAAGATAAGATAGTACTCTATTGATCCCAATTTGGGACATGTTGTGTTGCAGCAGCATAAAAATGTACAGTGTGATTTTATTCCAAGAGAAACTATGGAGCAGAGAGTTCTTAAGTTTCCTGTAAGAGTTGTTAGGCCAAGATTTATTAAAACCTAGAGGGAATGTGATCAGAAATGTACACATTCTGATTGTGTTTCCTCTGGAGTGTCGACATGTTCTTGAGAGAAGGTTTCTGGACGAGGATAAAGACCTTGATGTAGTTAGATAGTGTACTGATTGCTGCTGCTGTGTGTGGTGTGTATCGGTTTCATCATCATTAGTAAGTGAGGCAGTTTTCTGCAGCTCTGCAGTGATTTTCAGCTCGGTGAGATGCAGGGCCACCTCAGGGTCAAACACAGAGAAGATGGGTGCCGCGCTTCGGCCCTTTTGGCCTCATTAGTTAATTAGAGTGCAGACTGGCAATCTCACTCCCAATGGCCTTCAAGCATGCAGAGAGAATACATGACAGATTCTGGACTTAGATTAAAACCAACAGGAGGGAAAAGGAACTCCAAGTCACTAGATATTTCTGCGTTTGACTGTGAATTTCACATTTAAACTTGTGTTTGCTTCTTGGATATCAAATACTGTATTGTAGTAGAAAACAGAAGTCATTCAGTTTAAATAGTATCATAAAACCAAAAAGATTAGCCGATAGTGGTCCCATTTGATGCTACAAGTGTCTATAGGCGCGTCCACACCGCAGTACTTTCCCCACTTTAGTTCCGAAATGTCGCGTTCACACCAAAAAGAGCCGCAACTAAAATTAGCTCATCAGAACCTTTTTCACCCCCTTTCCCGTCCCTGCTAGAGAGCAGGTACTTTCGTGGGAGAAAAAGGTTCCTATGTCTGATTGGCTGGGCGGATTGCAAACCACGCCCCGTAAAACTCCCAAATAGTTTTGTGAAGCCGCCATTTTATTATCTTCGCATTAGCATTATTAGCATTAGCATTAGCCCAACGCAGAGAGACTAACTTATGGCAACACAAAAGAAAACATGGGAGCGGTGGAGATGAGGAGGTGTCGGCGTTCTGGCGATTTACTCGGAAGTGGTTTGCGGCCTGCCAGTAAACCCAAAGCAGAAGAAGAAGAAGAAGTGACGTCAGCGGCTTCATTTGCCTAATCCTTTCCCAGGGACTTATTCCGGTGTGAACGCGATCTGAACTTAATTCATCAGAACTAAAGAGTTCTCATGAACCTTGTGGGAAAAGTACTGCGGTGTGAATGCGCCTAATGAAACACAAGCAGACCCTTGAATATTTGTGTAAGAATAAACTATTCCTTGGCCCAATCAGGCCAACCATACAGTACATACTTATAACATCATATAATTAAGAGATACAAAAATGATGGGAAAGTGTTTCAAGAAGGTCTGGAGTTATGAGATTAGAGACAGAACTGAACTGGGAAATGTTCGAGTCTGACACGTTTTGGAGCTATTTTTCATCAACTATTAGTTATTTATTGTCACAGCAATTAACACACGTAGAGTTGTTGAATTCATTCAGAGATTTTGACGATTCCCTGCATTGTGTTTCTGTTTTTAAGGCTCAGTAACCCATACCATCTGACAAAGAAGATTGTGAGGACTGTGATAACACAGTTTCATGCGTATGTCAATATTCAAACTATAAACATTATGACAATAATAAATGAGCTGGTGGGATTTTTTAAACACAGCATCCCCAGCCAAAATCGAAAGGTCGTCTTGTCATCAATTTCAGTGCCACGATATTTATATTCTGCTGCAAAAACTCAACAACCTGATCAATAATCACTACAGGAAATATCTTTCTAAAGTCATCTATTTAGTTTTGGACACATTAGGCGCGTTCACACCGCAGTACTTTTCCCACAAAGGTTCATCAGAACTCTTTAGTTCTCATGAACCAAGTACAGATCGCGTTCACACCGGAATAAGTCCCTGGGGGAGGATTAGGCAAATGAAGCCGCTGACGTCACTTCTTCTTCTTCTGCTTTGGGTTTACTGGCAGGCCGCAAACAACTTCACGGTGTATACTGCCGCCCGAAGTGCCCGTCTGTAAGTCCCTGGAGTTGGGGAAGGCTTCAGTAGAAGCTGCTGGGACTCCCAGCAGCTTCTACTGAAGCCTTCCGAGTAAATCGCCAGAACGCCGACACCTCCTCATCTCCACCGCTCCCACGTTTTATTTTGTGTTGCCATAAGTTAGTCTCTCTGCGTTTCTGCGCTGGGCTAATGCTAATGCTAATAATGCTAATGCCAGGATAATAAAATGGCGGCTTCACAAAACTTTTTGGGAGTTTTACGGGGCGTGGTTTGCAATCCTTCCAGCCAATCAGACATAGGAAGCTTTTTCTCCCACGAAAGTCCCTGCTCTCTATCAGGGACGGGAAAGGGGGTAAAAAAGGTTCTCATTAACTAATTTTAGTTCCGGCACTTTTTGGTGCGAATGCGACATATCGGAACTATATCGGAACTAAAGTGGGAAAAGTACTGCGGTGTGAACGCGGCTATAGGTGAACTGAAGTCCTTCACTACAAGGTCATAATCAGAGTCATTCTAGCAGTGATTGTGTCAGAGAAAAGACACAGAGAAAAGAATAACATCTGATAAAACGCTGTTGACCTTCACTCGTTGTAACCTTATAGTTAGAAAATCCATCAGCCAACTTATCAAGGCCAGGATCGATGCGTGTGCTCTCTAACCTTCCTGCTCAAATGTGCGGCTGGGTAAAGTTAAAGCTGAGGAGAAATCGATGAAAACCAGTCCCACAAAAACTCTTTGCACAGTCTGGGTTAGCCAGCATTGTGTTTCCATTGCATCGCCAACACCTTACAGAGGCCCTACTCTGCTTTTGGCGTTTTCCCTTTCCTGTATTCTATTGGTTTTGGTGCATGTAAATGGTCTTCAAAGGCTAAAATCCCTCTGTTTCCCATCTCTAAGCCATTGACCAATCACAACAGAGCCGTCCAGCTAACCAACAATAAAAGATCAAAGACCTTTTTTTGAGCATTAAAGCATGGAAACAACTCACAGTAGAGTCAAATAATACACATATGAACCTGGAGATGAGCATACTTCATTACATGTTACTTGTTAGACCCTTTTATCCAAAGCGACTTCCATACTCAATACTGTGGGCAATCCCCACAGGAGCAATTTGGAGTGAAGGGTCTCAGGGACACAACAACATGCTGACTGCAGTGGGGTTTGAACCTGTGACCCCCTGATCCCGCAACATCTACGCACAACCCACTGCGCCACATACTATATCCTTCATAAGCATTTTGGACAATGCAGATGATGTTTCCTGCAAACATTTTAATTTTAAACCAACCTTTGGACCAGCAGTATCAAAACACACTTTCAGAAACCAGCCACAAGTGGTTCTAAATCAACTTGTACTGACATTTTTAGATAAAGGGATGTATGGAAATAACGCCATTACTTTCAGACGTCAAGAAAAAGCTACAGTCAAACAATGATTCATATTTCCGGCTGTTGGAAATAGTGCTGTGTTGGACTTTTCACTGGAAAAAACACTGCTATTATCCTCCAACACTCCAATCCTCCACATATTTTTCTCAATGTGTAATAGTGTTCTCAAGGACCAGTTATAGAAAAGATAACATAGAGTGTTTCTTACATCAGCAGCACTTTGCTATCCCTGAAGCTGCAGCTCGACTAGTTTCATGGTCCTTTGGCTCTGATTGAGTGATTTGTATCAAGTCTGTTCTTCAGAAATAGCTGCTTCAAAAGCTTGTGTTTGACATGAAGTGTACTTGGTGCTCACACTTTCCCTTTAGCTATTGCTGTAAATGCCTCCACTCCAAAACCTTGCTTTCACTAAATGCAGCCTTTTCTTAAAAGCCATCAGCTGAACCCGCTGCAGAAAAGAAAGTGTCGAAGGTGTGTGGGATGAAACAACAAAACTTCAGGGGTTTTTGAAAAGTAGAATTTATTTAGAAGTTGTTGTTTTTGCAAAAAGTTGGAAAGAAGACATATTGGGTTTCGAGCAGTGAGTTTATCCGTGGCCTAGTTGAGATATTTTGGCAGATGTATGAGTCCGCAAAAACCACACTCATGCAAACTCACTTCCTGTATATATGTATTTGATATATTGTTTAAAGTTTGTGGTCAAAATGTGAGTTGCAGAAATTTCATGTCGTCCCCTTTTATAAGTTTAATTTCTGTCCTCTGTTAATTTAAAACATGACATTTTCATCATCCAAATTATAGCTCGGCCTCAGCTGTATTGCTGTTAATTATAAAGTACCAGGGGAAGTGACCTTGTGACAGACAGACCCTGCAGGAAGTTAATTGGTAGGAGCTGAGGCAGATTCAGGTCAGACCTGGTTAAAATTGGAAATCCTTTTGATGATCTGCTTCAGCTGATAAGTGCTGGGGTTCGCTTTGTGAAAGACAGGACAATAAATGATAGCCTTAAAGAGCTGAACTTGAGAATAAAGGGTGAGGATGTCAACATATTGGTCTAGAGCAAGACACGCGGGGTCTTAAAAAGTATTAAAAGTTGATAAATCAATTTAGCGAAAATTAAGGCTATTAAAAAGTATTAAAAGGCATTTTCCAAGGTGTTACATTTTGTAGCTTGTTTTCAATAAGTATATAAATGGTCCAAAGAGGTTGTGTTCTACAGTCTGCCTGAATGTAATCATGGCGTAGGTGTGTAGTGTGATTCTGTGTAGTTTATTGATGGCATCCCGTTGGATTTGACGTCATCTGAACAGGACATCGCACGCTCACTGCTTGATAGCGCGAAGGTCCGTTTACGCCGGTTGCTAAGCAACATCGTTATGGGGAAATGCAAGTCTGCGTCCAAACGGTTGGAAGATAAGGAGGAAGGACAATCAATACTGTATATAGTCAATGTGAGGTAAAGTGTGTCGCCAAGGTAACCGGTTAGAACTCCAAGTGGCGATGAGGTCTTAAAATGTATGGAAAGCGTCTTAAAAAAGGTCTTAAAAGGTTTTACATGCGACTTCAGGGTTCCCGCGTATATCCTGTATAATGTGATTTATAATAGATTGTCATGGTTCCCTAAGGGGTATTCATAATTTTTGTAAAATCCCAACCTCCTTCCCATTTCTTTCTTAAGCATTAATACCAAATCAACATGTTTTGCCCCTTGTGATTGTATAATAAAGTCAGAATGTCGAATACATTTTTGGTTATTCATGATCCTCAGAGGATACACTCTCAAATCTGCCCTTTCCCCCCTAGCAACATGTCAAAGGCGCTCACTTTTATGCATTAGAGATCAAATGGCTTTTACATTCTGGCAAAAATCTTTTCCTCTTCTAAAAAATAGACAACTTTGTACTCACAATTTCTCTTAATGCACTGGGCTGAGCGCCATGCTTTTTCCTGAACACTCCTCAGCTTCAATGGGCTGCTGGCAGCGCTTTAGATCTGTGCCTTGGGTTGGGTTATCTTGTATAATTCCTCCCTTTAGTCTAGGACCTGGATTAGATATGTATGCACTTAATTTAGGAGAGAATATCTCAATTGTTCTAGACTAATATGACCCCACTGAACAACTTGGGATGTGTGCCAAAATCTCTATCCGGGACAAAAAGCCCCAAAATTACCACGCCCTTTTTTAAATGACCACGCCCCTTTTCATCGGAAGTGCTACTTCCGATATAGCTTTATCTTCTAAACCGTTTGAGCTACAGATTTTCTGAGGTGCTCAAAATGTTCAGAATGGCCATATCTAGGGGGAGGGGGGTATTAGAAATGTCTAATGGAACATTCGGTCCACTTATTACCATACAACTACCCAAGTACTGGAAATTGAGTTATCCTCTCATGAATTATGTGCATACATGCCTATCTTAACTTAGGTCTTCTACTAATTAATATAACCATTGAATTATAAACTAACAAGACTGCTTTTGAGGTCCTCAAAATGTTCATATTTTACTAGAAATGGCTAAAAACCGTTAATAGGTCAACTTACATACAACTACCTATACACACTGGAATGGCCATTATATTTATTAATTTAAACTTTCTGGACTTAGAGCAAAGTTAGAACATTTGTGTCATGTAGAGAGCTTAAATAAATTACCCAACAGCCAACAATACTTATGTAACACCACATTAGTACTGTTTATGTGTCACGTAAACCAGGGTGAGGAACATGAAGAGTAAGACAACAGAGTCCAGGTCCCCGTTGTGGATGATGAGCAGTGCTCATTCAGTGATAGGGTTTTTACAACAATCACCTCCCTTGCATTTGCAGTACTTGCAACACTTGATCCCAGCTACCCTGCAGGGACACCCATTCTTGCGAGCACACTTGCCACATGTGCAGGGATCTGGCAGGCCTTCGGGTTTTGAGATCACAAACTCAGGGACTAATGAACTACCCAATCTTACAAAACCATAATTCTCGGCATTCATAATCGAGGTGGCGTCTCTAAATGGGGCTTGGACCCACAGCTGCTGTTGGTGATACCCTCTATGGATATGTTTTCTTGCATTAGTTGATGTGCAAGTGGTTCTCTCGAAGTCCATCTTGAGGGCATTGCTATCAAATGCAGCGAGTCGCAGGTCGTCAAATGTCTTCAGGTCTGTTGATGGTTTGAGACACTTGACCAAGAATGTCTCTGCCAGCTGTATTGCATTTTCTGTTAGCTGTGGACTGTCGAAATTCAGGATCAGAGAGGAATTTTCTGGTTTGCGGACAGCATTCAGGGCTGCAAGTTTAGTTGATATCTTGCTGGTTGTATCGCACCCAGTCAGCGCATGGAGTGCTGGGAGACACTTTGTGAGCTCGTCTCCCAGCGCTAAGCCGATATCGTGGAGTGGTAATATTGATCTTCTCACTCCTGAGTTGCGGACGAGCCAGAGCTCTTTGAGACCAAGATCTCTCCAATTGACTGTGATGTGGTATAACAGGCACACAAAGACATCTGTGTCACCTGATGACAGCGTAATGGATGTAGGTCCTGACCGGTGGCTTAGAATGTCCTGCACATGGAACATCATCCTGTCGTCAGCTTCTTCGTGTGTGCAGTTGAGTCGAGGGAATGGAGAAGCACACCCAGCTGACACCGTCCATGCTTGTGGTGATATACCAAGGTATAGAGGTTTGGTACCTTGGTAATTGGTGGTGAGCCACTCAACATAGAATGCCTGGAAAGCAGTTTTGCTGATGGAAGACGACCAGAAGTTCTCTAACACCACTGGGACATGTTGGTACGGTGATATCACATCAAGGACAACCATTTCCTTTGACTTCCCTCTTCTCTCCCTCTCTCCATTCTTGATGCTATCCTCTCTGTAAGTGTCGAAAACGATGTGGATCTCATCACAGTTGTGCCCAGCTTTGGTGACCATAGATGTCAAGGCAATAGCAAAGTCATGGAATGTTTTGACGGGCGGATCAAGCTTCTTTAAGGGGACCTAAAAATCTAGCCTTGAAGGAGTTGTCTCCGGCTGTTACCGACTCCTCCATTTCGAGGTTTTTCAGTATTTCCTCAATTTTAGCATGATATTTATTGAAATAGACTTTACAACATTGGTCGTGATATCGGATATCAGCCGCAAAAACATAATCTAGCTTACACATTGCCGCTGTTTCAGTGTACACATGGTCCTTGAACAACATGGCCGCATTTAGTAGTTTTTGGGCCATGGGCCTTTCACAGATTCTGAACAATGTGTGTATTTTCTTCTGTTTAAATGTCTTGCAATCCGAACCACAAAAGATACAGACATTTGTAGTTACACTGGACTTAAATCGCTTGCTGTGTCGCTCAGATGTATCATTAATAGGCCCCTGCTGAGATGGTTCTGATTGTTCTAGTGGTTGGGTTATGCTGTCAGTCTTAGCCATATCCCTTTGAAAACTTCTGTAGCAAGATGAGGTGTGGTATTTCATGATACCCTGCTCTTGCACGGTCAGTCGAAGAACCCTAGCAGCTCGAGTGTCATTACTCTCTGTTTGTTTGGCAAGCGAAACAATATAACCCCTGCCGATTTCACCACTAGAGAGGTACTCAGATCGGTTCTTCTTCTGGCATAGGATGACTCCTCGAGATCGATCGGCTTGATCGGCTTAGGTGTAGCAGAAGGAGCAGCGAGCGGTACCACATCCTGAAAATAAAAGAAACATGTTTAAAATTATCGATGGCATGGGTTATCAGTATCACCATACAATATACTACTTGGCATACCCACAGAAAGAAGAGGTAGGTAAATAAAAAAATTAAAGCTTGTCTTACCATTTCGCTGTACTTCAGTGAGATATTATCTCTGTTAAACTGGATGGATAAGTCTTTCTCTCATACTCTCTCCAGCTTTTAGCACTGGTGCTATGAATAAACAAAAAGCAGTTAGTTTTATATAATTCAATGGTTATATTAATTAGTAGAAGACCTAAGTTAAGATAGGCATGTATGCACATAATTCATGAGAGGATAACTCAATTTCCAGTACTTGGGTAGTTGTATGGTAATAAGTGGACCGAATGTTCTCGTAAAATATCAAATTAGAAATGTCTAATACCCCGCTCCCCCTAGATATGGCCATTCTGAACATTTTGAGCACCTCAGAAAATCTGTAGCTCAAACGGTTTAGAAGATACAGCTATATCGGAAGTAGCATTTAAAAAAGGGCGTGGTAATTTTGGGGCTTTTCGTCCCGGATAGAGATTTTGGCACACATCCCAAGTTGTTCAGTGGGGTCATATTAGTCTACAACAGTTGAGATATTCTCTCCTAAATTAAGTGCATACATATCTAATCCAGGTCCTCTACTACTTTACTCTGACTGCTTTTATGTGTAACGTATTCATCCATCAGTTTGATGCTGTCTCTGTTGTTTTCTTCTGTTGCTCTATTTCAGCCCTTTAGCCTTTTTTGTTTAACATTTTCTCCAGCGTTTGTAATCAGGTGCTGTCAAATTAGGGACGAAAAGAGACGTTGCATTGTTTGGCCTCTTGTTTAATACCCCGACATTAATGATGACAGAAGATTATGCCTTTGGAAATGTGTCAGGAACTTGTTTATTTAGAGGCGATGAAGTGAGACAGAACATTTGTTATTAATAGAGGATGTCAAATATGAGCCCGAAGCCTACAGTATGTCACACCATACCGTAGTTAGTCTCAACTTCTTAAACAGTAAGTGGCAGTACAGTAAATTCCTCAGTTCTTTGAAATGTCCGCCTCTACACTTGCAATGCATTCGGATGAAAGTGAAGTGGCGGTGGGTTGAGGGAATGATGTCAACAACTGTAATCCTGACAAAGCTGCGGTGCTGAATGAGTGAAAGATGCGAAGAGAAGGCTTAGTAGCTGTCAATTTGATTAAGGCCTGACACCCACATACAGCAGAGGGACACTGGGAGGGAGCTTTGTTCAGAGCCTCAGAGGAAGGCAGGTTAATGATAAGTGGTGCAGGCACTTTGTGAGGGGCTTCTGAAAGGCTAATTTATCTGGCTTTGAAAAATTAATTGGAAACATTATTCTCAAAGTTAGTTTTGGAAGAAGGAAAACTCCCATTGTGCATTTAAACTGTTCACCAGCAAATTCATGTCTTCTTTAAAGTACATCCTTAATGTTTGAGTTGCTACAGGTAATGTACCAATAATACTATGTTAATACTATAGCATGTGTGACGTACACCAAGAGAAAAGTACCTGAATTATTCCTGAATTGACTTTATTTATGAAATGGGTGCAATTATTCTGGTAATATTGACCAGTTAGACACAAAGGGCTCTCTCTATAAGGGAGGTCATTGTGTCTGCTTTGGTCTTGTTGGTGACCAGATGTCAACACACTTGGAGACTTTTCTTCACAGCACCATCATCAAAACTCTAAATATAGGGAATATATATTGTCAGAAAGTCGTTGAGTCTTCTAGATGATTTGATGAAGCGAAGTTGAAGGTACTGCCAGACAAGAGACAACAAATCAGTCAAAAACCGAACGACTCAAAACAAAGTAAAACTCTCTGATTTTTGGGGGGGGAAAAGTTTCAAGGTTCCTGAGAACTTTATGTTCTTTGATTTTGTTGGGGACTGGATTTCAACACACTTTGTAGCAGGAGATTTTTCTAGGCAGCACTCTTTATCAAAACTCCGGATAAAGTGACTAGTTTCCATAAAGTTGTTTACTTTTCCAGTAAAGTTGCCTTAAAGCTGTTCAAAAACTACTGCCACACTTCAGTCAAACCCCTAACACTCAATCGAATATTCTCAAGGTACCTAAGAACTTTATTTGCTATTACTACAGTTGTTGAGGTTAACAGGAAATGTCTTGCTCCGTTTCCTCCCAAATAATACTACTTATTTTGAAACAGTATTACCGAATGTATACTATTGAACACATTGCCACTGTTCTATGGTAGACACCGTCATAGTGCCCAACCTTAACTGTACTGATATCTTTATGCCACTCGTTGTTTTGCTGCCAAAATGTTCATATAATTGATATTTGAGAAGAAGGAAAATGGCCATAATGCTCTACGCAGTGTGGGTTAGGGTGACTGGCACGGTTTTTGACTGACAGTACTTTCAATGCTACTTCATCAAATCATCCAAGTCTGTGAAGCTGGAAGAGTCAACGACTTTCTGTCAATATATATTCCATATATTTGGATGATGGTGCTGCTTCCAAAAGTCTCCAAAGAGTGTTGGTCACCAACAACACCAAAACATACAAAACGACCACGATCATCAGGATTGAGCCCTTTGTGTCTAATTAGACAATGTGGCCAGAATAATTGCACACATGTCATAAATAAAGCCAACAAACCAGAATCATTCAGGTACTTTTGGTGTACGCCACAAAAGCTGTATTACCATTAGTATTATTGGTACATTGCCTGTAGTCCATCCATCCATCCATCTTCTCCCGCTTATCCGTGGTCGGGTCGCGGGGGTAGCAGTTCCAGCAGAGAGCCCCAAACTTTCTTTTCCCTGCACATCAACCAGCTCTGACTGGGGGGTCCCAAGGCGCTCCCAGGCCAGCGAAGAGATATAATCCCTCCACCTGGTCCTAGGTCTACCCCTTGGTCTCTTCCCAGCTGGACGTGCCTGGAGTAACATTAGTTAAACAATAATTCTGTATTTTCGAAACCTTTTCTGTGAATTGACTGGCAGGTCTTCAGAAATAATAACGATATGATGTTAGTTTGATGTGCTGGTGTTTATGCAGTGCTGAAAAGTTTTTGAAATGCTGCCAGAAATCCGTTAGTGTTATTGGAGAAACTTCTTTATGTTGTGCAGGGGTTAGCGATGATCAGTAAAGCGAGATGGGTGTGCTCGGTGAAGTCCTCTGAGAACTCTACTGAATCTTTATCTGCCCAGTACAGTTGTAGACTGGTTTTGACACGGTAGACGAGGAGGCTTGATGTGTTCAGGTGTGGTCAATGTGTCTGACACTTGATTGATGATTTGACTGATGTTTTCTCTACAGCGTGTAGTCCCTTATTTGATCTTTTCTGCTTCAGATTTCCAAGTCGCCAAATATATACGAAGACGGTTTAGAGTTTGATTGCTTGTTTTCTAGTTTAAATCCCGAGTGAGATTTCAGTAAATCTATCGGGACTGGAACTTCAGCAATCGGATTCTCCTCTTTGACACCTTCACAAAATCCCTGACGTCAGCTGATGAGTGGAAGTGTTGTCATTCCAATCATGTGAAAATTATAAGGGAATTTGCAAATGTTTTTAATAGATGCAACGTACCTGTATTATGGAAGAGGGTTGCATCTCCATCCAAGATCTCAGACAACAAGATTTAGAGAATACTTGAATTATTTCCTTCTGTTATTTCTAATTTCTTTAATTTTGAGAAGTTTTCTCCTAGTGTCGGTAGGCCTGTCATATGTTGTGCACTTTGGAATTAAACATTAAACATGAACAGACAGCAGAAGAAGAAGACAGGACCAGGAAAGTAAACACTGACAGGAACAACAGTATGGGCTCTGGCAGTGTTTACAGACTGGTTAGTGGAAATAAATCGTGTGAACAGACTTTGGACTGTTAACAGAAAACCTCCATTCAGTGCTGCCGTCATTTTTTAACGGGTCCCCTATCATACTGTTTCTCATCAATATATTACAGGTCTCAGATATATACAGAGCACTGTCTCTGATTGGCTGCTGAAACCCCCAAACAGATCATTGCAAGCATTTACCCATACTCCCCTCTGTTTCAGCCCTGTTTTCAAAGTGCTGATTCTCTGGTCTGTTACTTTAGATGAAAATAAGGAGCCCCTCCCCACGCCCCTCTCCTGAGAGAGATTTTGGTTACAAGAACTCCAATGGTGGTCTATGGAGGCATATTCGGGGGGGGGGGGGGGGGTGGTGGGTGGTGGTTGGTACCCTTGGTTGCTTATTGGCTACTGGTTAACACCAAGACAAAACATCGTTAGTGCCAAATCTGATCAGCTCATTTTCAGACAGGGTTTTTTTATAGAATGGAATCAAAAAAGAGGAGAGGAATCTTTGATCCTGAAACTTTCAGAGGTCTCTTTTCCACAGAGGGGAACATGTGATGTAGAAGAAGCCATGAAGAAGAGGGGACACATGTTGATCGTACGAAGAGACATGAAGGAAGACGGGGCACCACCATGTTGATGTACGAAGAGACATGGAGAAGAAGGGGGACACATGTTGATGTAGAAGAGACATGAAGAAGAGGGAGACACATGTTGATGTAGAAGAGACATGAAGAAGAGGGGACACGTGTTTGATGTAGAAGAGACATGGAAGAGGGGAACATGTTGATGTAGAAGAGACATGGAGAAGAGGGGACACATGTTGATGTAGAAGAGACAATGAATGAAGAGGGGACACATGTTGATGTAAGAAGAGACATGAAGAAGAGGGGACCATGGTTGATGTAGAAGAGACATGAGAAGAGGGGACACATGTTGATGTAGAAGAGACATGGAGAAGAGGGGACACATGTTGATGTAGAAGAGACATGAAGAAGAGGAGACACATGTTGATGTAGAAAGAGACATGAAGAAGAGGGGACACGTGTTGATGTAGAAGAGAGCATGAAGAAGAGGGGACACATGTTGATTTAGAAGAGACATGGAGAAGAGGGACACATGTTGGATGTCGAGAGAGACATGAAGAAGAGGGGACACATGTTGATGTAGAAGAGACATGAAGAAGAGGGGACACATGTTGATGTAAAGAGACATGAAGAAGAAGGGGACACATGTTGATGTAGAAGAGACATGAAGAAGAGGGGACACATGTTGATGTAGAAAGAGATCATGAAGAAGAGGGGACACATGTTGATGTAGAAGAGACATGAAGAAGAGGGGAACACATGTTATGAGAAGTAAAGACATAGAAGAGGGGACACATGTTGATGTAGAAGAGCTAAGAAGAGGGGACACATGTTGATGTAGAAGAGACATGAAGAAGAGGGGACACATGTTGATGTAGAAGAGACATGAGAAGAGGGGACACATGTTGATGTAGCAGAGACATGAAGAAGAGGGGACACATGTTGATGTAGAAGAGACATGAAGAAGAGGGGACACATGTTGATGTAGAAGAGACATGAAGAAGAGGGGACACATGTTGATTGTAGAAGAGACCATGAAGAAGAGGGGACACATGTTGATGTAGAAGAGACATGAAGAAGAGGGGACACATGTTGATGTAGAAGAGACATGAAGAAGAGGGGACACATGTTGATGTAGAAGAGACATGAAGAAGAGGGGACACATGTTGATGTAGAAGAGACATGAAGAAGAGGGGACACATGTTGATGTAGAAGAGACACGAAGAAGAGGGGACACATGTTGATGAAGAAGAGACATGAAGAAGAGGGGACACATGTTGATGTAGAAGAGACATGAAGAAGAGGGGACACATGTTGATGTAGAGAGACATGAAGAAGAGGGGACACATGTTGATGTAGAGAGACATGAAGAAGAGGGGACACATGTTGATGAAAAAGAGACGTGAAGAAGAGGGGACACATGTTGATGTAGAAGAGACAGTGAAGAAGAGGGGACACATGTTGATGTAGAAGAGACATGAAGAAGAGGGGGACACATGTTGATGTAGAAGAGACATGAAGAAGAGGGGACACATGTTGATGTAGAAGAGACATGAAGAAGAGGGGACACATGTTGATGTAGAAGAGACATGAAGAAGAGGGGGACACATGTTGATGTAGAAGAGACATGAAGAAGAGGGGACACATGTTGATGTAGAAGAGGACATGAAGAAGAGGGGACACATGTTGATGTAGAAGAGACATGAAGAAGAGGGGACACATGTTGATGTAGAAGAGACATGAAGAAGAGGGGACACATGTTGATGTAGAAGAGACATGAAGAAGAGGGGACACATGTTGATGTAGAAGAGACATGAAGAAGAGGGGACACATGTTGATGTAGAAGAGACATGAAGAAGAGGGGACACATGTTGATGTAGAAGAGGACACTGAAGAAGAGGGGACACATGTTGATGTAGAAGAGACATGAAGAAGAGGGGACACATGTTGATGTAGAAGAGACATGAAGAAGAGGGGACACATGTTGATGTAGAAGAGACATGAAGAAGAGGGGACACATGTTGATGTAGAAGAGACATGGAAGAAGAGGGGACACATGTTGATGTAGAAGAGACATGAAGAAGAGGGGACACATGTTGATTGTAGAAGAGACATGAAGAGAGAGGGGACACATGTTGATGTAGAAGAGACATGAAGGAAGAGGGGACACATGTTGATGTAGCAGAGACATGAAGAAGAGGGGACACATGTTGATGTAGAAGAGACATGAAGAAGAGGGGACACATGTTGATGTAGAAGAGACATGAAGGAAGAGGGGACACATGTTGATGTAGAAGAGACATGAAGAAGAGGGGACACATGTTGATGTAGCAGAGACATGAAGGAAGAGGGGACACATGATTGATGTAGAAGAGACATGAAGAAGAGGGGGACACATGTTGATGTTAGAAGAGACATGAAGAGAGAGGGACACATGATTGATGTAGAAGAGACATGAAGAAGAGGGGACACATGTTGATTGTAGAAGAGACATGAAGAAGAGGGGACACATGTTGATGTAGAAGAGACATGTAGGAATGTTGATGTAGAAGAGACATGGAAGAAGAGGGGACACATGTTGATGTAGAAGAGACATGAAGAAGAGGGGACACATGTTGATGTAGAAGAGACATGAAGAAGAGGGACACATGTTGATGTAGAAGAGACATGAAGAAGAGGGGACACATGTTGATGTAGAAGAGACATGAAAAGGTGGATTTTGCACGATAGGTGACCTTTAAGTTACGCTGCTGTGCAATGCAGTGGATCACACTATTTTCTTAGCTGAATACAATCTTTTGAAATCAGTATTGTGAGTCGTGTCTTTGGTTTAAATATTATTTAGCATAAGGGTGAGTCAACATCCTGCTTACCCTGTCTTGAGTCAACGACCACCTGGCTGCACATCGTTGCTTACTAGCACAGCCTACTGTAAACAAAAGTGAAGCCTGGATACAGAATAGTACATATGCATTTCTTTCTGGTGCTTTCTAAGCGTCCGTGCTACAGTGTGTGCTTCTCAGTGAGCTCCACAGTGCCGTCTGCTACTGTGTGTTGCTCCGACATGACTTGCATGTTAAGCACCAGCAGCTGACTGGTGGAGCCTCTTGTAATGGAGCCAGTCTGCACCGGCTGCCAGCTTCCAATTAGACATGCAAACCTCCGGATCCAAGACGCCTCAACCTTTACGTTTCCCCCAGCAGAACCTTTGTCTGTGTTTAAACTGCTGTATGAACTGGTCCTGTAAATCAGAATCAGAAATCCTGTTATCGTCACTCAGCGAGGATGTCTAAAGCGTTACAGTGCAGAAGTTACGACCCGTCCCCCTACCAAGCGGTAGTGGCTCGTGGGAAGACCCGCAACATAAAAACAACCACGCCAAACACAGAATTTAGTTATCGACGGGCGTTTATTTGTAGCACAGCCGTAACTCGCATGGCTACCGGCAGAAAGGAACCAAGTCTGGAGGACAGCGTAAAACTAACAAAAAGGAAGAAGGGGGCCTGGGCCAGCCACACCATGAGCCGTAGGACCCAGACTTCCCTCCTCTACCCAAAGGTCCGAACACAGCCTACTGGGAAGGAAACAAAGCCACGAAAAACCTATACTAATATCCTCCAGAGTTCACACAAAAAATACAGCATAAATATATATATCCACACGAGGTGAGAGGAA
Source organism: Gymnodraco acuticeps (assembly GCF_902827175.1). NCBI lineage: Eukaryota > Metazoa > Chordata > Actinopteri > Perciformes > Bathydraconidae > Gymnodraco > Gymnodraco acuticeps. Next base: position 243,403 of record NW_022990872.1, on the reverse strand, counting down.
AGCCACGGTCGTAATCCCTCGGTTTCAGGACCGGAAAAGAGACCTCTTCTCCTCCAGCTTCTCTCTTTTTAAGTCGTCCCCAGCTGAATGCAATTAGGACACCTGGGGGAGGCGGCGCCAGGGGCGGAGCCAGGTGGACCTGCGCAGCAGAGAGACAGAGAAAAACACAGAGCACGTAACAGCAGATACAAGTAAAAAGAGTATACATTAATAATAAGTACATATCCATGGTAAAAGTCGCAGCATTAAAGAAAGTACGTTCACATTGAAAATAATTACAGAGATCATAATATGCTCATATATGTATTTTGTGCACACTTTAATGTTCATGGCTGGCTCTGTTGTGATTGGTCAACCTTTGAGAGATGTAAGTAAGTAAGTAAGTGTGGAAGTAAACAAAGGAGTCCAACGGAGATGTTTCAGGGAAAGGGAAAGAGGAAACCAAAATACATTTAAATCAGGGGATCTTTGACAATGTGGAAATAAGTGATATAATAAGTTGTACAAATAAACTGTTTATTGCACACAAGTTTAGTTGAACAGTCCTTATTGTGTGCAGGGACACCACACAGGCTGTAAATATGTGAAATATACACTAAAGACTTGAAGAAGTGACGCACAAACAGCTCTCATAAGTCTGTGTGCTGTTCTGTTATTTGGGCTTAGAGACGCCTGTGGTTCAGAAGCTGTTACAGTCGCAGGATGTAAAGTTTATAATTCCCTCACCATCTTCTCATATTGTTATTAAAAGCTCCCAGCTATATATTCTTCAGTGTGGGGGGATTATCAGTAAATTAATACCCCGTTGCTTATATCGCCTCTCAGTTCACCAATCTATTCTAACTTCTTCCCTTACTTTGTCAAACTCAAAACGTGAATAACCAACCTGCTGGAAAGCTATGAAGTCAAGCAAACACAGGGTGTGTGTTTCTATGTATGGACGTATGAGTTAGTAAACGAATGTTTTACTTTAGCTCTTAATAAACAAGATTAGCTTCTTAGAGGATAACAGTTGAGGGGATTTAATTTAGATCCAAGCTCCGTGAATGTTTATGAAAGTGAGAATGCAGAAATAGCTATTTGTATTTCATTAATCAAAATTATTTTAAGACATTTGCTAATTTGGATTTATCACAAACAATAATTATTTGATGAATGTGATTTATTTATGCCCCCTATATTATATAATCATGTACAATCTAAATATATGTTGGTATTTAACAACAAAGTCAGATTTATAATTATAGTATTTACAGCCAATTGGTTTGCCTCTAATGCATCAACGTGTGTTCACCTAATAACTCTAGTGAGATGCATTTGAATTTAGTCTCCATTTGTTGTAGAAATAATTTATTTTAGCTAAATTACCAAGGCTGCTCTTAAATGTCAGGCCTTGCAGACCATTTACATGCAACAAAACCTATAGAAGTGTATGAGGTTAGTAAGTATATCATACTAACCTCACAGGAATGCACTGATTAGCTCGCACTGTAATTTAAAGTTTGGATGATGGTCCCAACTGATCTGTAATAAAACAGCCAACAAATATATCCTGCTATCGTTGAGTTTAGTCTTTTGGAGTCTTACAGGTGGAGAGTGTACAAGATGTTAGATTGGTGTCATGATCGAACATATCGAGACATCATCTGTCATCGAAGCCTTCTCCTCACACCTCTGTTAATCAACAACCTTTCCCCTCACATCTCCTCTGACTCAGAGCTCATGCTTCACGTTTTCATCAATGTATCTCAGGTCTTTCTTTAGTCCAGCGCTTTGAGGGAAACTGGGAGGATAACGCTAGTCGTTTAGCATGTATTGGTATATTTACAACACCACAAAGAAATAGATATTGCAATTATTACATATCATTTTATAACGATTATTTAAAAATGGGAAATCTGTCAGTACAGTCCTCACAATCTTGCTTTTGGTTCAATTAAGATGATTTAAAAGTCGAGTGGCGACATTTTGAACTTGTATCAGTCTCGAATGATTTACTACATTAATAAGAATATATTTTAACCAAATATTATTATTCCCTTCCATTTATTTAGCTTAAAGGTGGGGTAGGTCATTTTGGAGAAAGCATCTCCAGTGCGCTAGAATTTGAAAATACACAACCGGAATAAATCTGCCACTTCCTCACAGAGCCCCTCCTCCAACACACACGAACGCGCACAAGTGTATCTCGAGCCGGTTTCTCAAACCTACCTACCCCACCTTTAATATTGTCCATGAAGACAAAAATATCTAGGACAATAATTCAAGCTCAAGGAAGGATTAGGGTTAGGTCTCCCTTGTCTAAATAGAGAATACTTTTCTACTATTGTTAATACAACAGAAGTAGAATCAGCAGAAAAGTCACGACCTTAACACAAACTGGAGAACCCAAATGCACGACCCAGAGACAGTCTTGAATGCAGTAAAACATGTCTTTCATTTCCAAGAAAACAACAAATCCATAAAAAAAATTAATCAGTGGAAGCCGTGGCGCTGTAAAAAGCACGACCAATCATCTGAGCCGGCCCGGCTAAAGTAACTGGATGGCCTACCTGCCTGTCAGCCTTCCATCTGGGCACTAACGTATCTCGTGCCCTCATTGGTCATGTGCGCGTTCGTGTGTGTTGGAGGAGGGGCTCTGTGAGGAAGTGGCAGATTTTCTCCGGCTGTGTATTTTCAAATTCTAGCGCACTCGAGCTGCTTTCTCCAAAAAGACCTACCCCACCTTTAAGCTTACAAAAAAACATAACAAAACCTGACTAGACTGGAAAAGACCTTTCTTAGTTGAAGCTTGGCACGACCATCCATGGAAACAAACAAGACGAACTGACACAAGACAGGGGAGAGACAGGACTGTTTAAACATGAGGTGAGTGAGGACAGGTGGAAACAATCAGGGGCGGGGCAGACGCTGATGATGGCGGGAAAAACACACGGGGGGAAGAAGAAAACAGGGCTTGCCATTAAAGACAAGAGGTAAATACAAAATAATGACAGAAAAAATACACGAACAAAAGTAACAGACGAGACACAACAAGAAAGGCCACATCCAAGGCTTTATCTGAAATGGAAAAGTCCTTCATCCAAATCTTTCTTTATGCGATCAAGTATTGTTTGAGGAGTGTTTGGTAATCAAACCTGAGCAGCGACACACTTTTGCTTTACACATTAGACTCAACAAGAACCTTATCCTAAAAACACTGCACGAGTGGCCATTTAGAGACATACACCGAGAAGATTGCTCTGGGAATAGCTCTCGTTCCCACACCGCCTGAACCCCTCTGTGTTGTCTTTAGTGCTGCAGATATGATCAGTCGATTCTTGGCCAGTTGTCCCAGTCTTAGCAGGCATGGCTAGAGTCTGCAGCGCAGTATCCTTGATCTTACCAGATGAGGGAAGGAAATGGATAAGCTGTTTTCTCTGTAGCTACCTCCAGCCTTTAAAAGCAAACACGGTGCTGTTTCATTCCTCTAGAGCCGGCAAACAGGCGAAGAAAGACCAGGTCATGTATGTTTTTAACAGCAAATCAATATTTGTATGACCACAAGAGACATACTGTTCTCACCGTTAAATGAATCAATATTTCTCCTTCACCAGGAACATAAAATCATCTGTTGTCGGTGTTCAGGTTCTCATCTCACGCCAACGTTTTCCTTGGGTACTTTTCTTTTAGCAAAGGAGGGGAAGGAGTGAGTCCTAAAACAATTGAATGAGTCGGCGTTTTACCAATTCCTGTCCCCTCGTCTGGATATCAATGTTTTTTTAAACATGTTTTTGGTTGTCGGTTGGTTGGTTTTGGTTGCCTGAAATAGTTTCAACACAAGCTGAAGAGGTTTTAAGGTTTTCTTCTACGACATAAAAAACGTCAGTAAATACCCCCATGGTGAATGTAAAAAAGTTGGTTGCTAACAAGTGTCTAAATGAGACGACTAAACGTCATCACACCCAACATTAGCCGCCTGTAGCTTAGCGGTGGTGACGTGAAGTCATGTGACCGTGCTGTAGTTCCTTTAAAACCGAACATTAGCCGCCTGTAGCTTAACGGTTGTGACGTGAAGTCATGTGACCATGCTGTAGTTCCTTTAAATCCCAACATTAGCCGCCTGTAGCTTAGCGGTGGTGACGTGAAGTCATGTGACCGTGCTGTAGTTCCTTTAAATCCCAACATTAGCCGCCTTTAGCTTAGCGGTGGTGATGTGAAGTCATGTGATGTGACTGTGCTGTAGTTCCTTTAAAGCCCAACATTAGCCGCCTTTAGCTTAGCGGTGGTGATGTGAAGTCATGTGATGTGACTGTGCTGTAGTTCCTTTAAATCCCAACATTAGCCGCCTGTAGCTTAGCGGTGGTGACGTGAAGTCATGTGACCGTGCTGTAGTTCCTTTAAATCCCAACATTAGCCGCCTGTAGCTTAGCGGTGGTGACGTGAAGTCATGTGACCGTGCTGTAGTTCCTTTAAAACCGAACATTAGCCGCCTTTAGCTTAGCGGTGGTGACGTGAAGTCATGTGACCGTGCTGTAGTTCCTTTAAATCCCAACATTAGCCGCCTGTAGCTTAGCGGTGGTGATGTGAAGTCATGTGACCGTGCTGTAGTTCCTTTAAATCCCAACATTAGCCGCCTGTAGCTTAGCGGTGGTGACGTGAAGTCATGTGACCGTGCTGTAGTTCCTTTAAATCCCAACATTAGCCGCCTTTAGCTTAGCGGTGGTGACGTGAAGTCATGTGACCGTGCTGTAGTTCCTTTAAATCCCAACATTAGCCGCCTTTAGCTTAGCGGTGGTGATGTGAAGTCATGTGATGTGACTGTGCTGTAGTTCCTTTAAAGCCCAACATTAGCCGCCTTTAGCTTAGCGGCAGACCCGGCGGCAGACATACGTCTCTGGGCGGGCATTTGATTTACCAGGGCGGGCCCACCACGAAACTTACATTTCCCGGGAAATCTCGAGATTTGTCAAGGGTCTTATTATAGGCTACATCCATTGGTTGGTTTTGTGGCACATTTGTAACGCTGTGCCAACTTGGGCAGCACACAGGCAAACCTGAGCGCACACAGGGTGGAGAGGTGGAGTAAGGTTGAGCGATGGAGAGAAAGGGAGAGAGAGAGAGAGATTGAGCGAGGCAGAGAGCATGTACCGCATGTACCGCTGTACTCTGCTTGCGCACAGAGCAGGAGTTTGTAAGAGAGCCGGCTTGAGAGTCAATTTCTCTTCAAAATATAATTGATTGTCAGCCTCCCTTGTCCCTGGCTGGCTTGCTAGCTCGTTGGTAACGTAACTGATGTCTTCTAATGTGCCTGCATCTGGCGCTGAGTTGCCATATTCCTTTCATGAACCATTTCCTGATATCCATTGTTGCAGATAAATATAAATGATAATAGCCAAACTAACCTAGCAAGAGTAAACTGACAGGCTGCTGTGCCGCATCTCACTCAAAAACCCACACGACTCAACCCAGCGAAAAACCAGTCTCGCGCGCAGCCTTTCATTCAGAATTTCATAGCAAAATAAAAAAAATGCTATTAAACTAATCTTTCAACATAGTTTAAAACAAAAATAAATATTAGGACAAAGCCCTACAAATAACAACAATAAACATAATCAGTGGCGGCTCCAGAGTATTTGTGTTGGGTAATCTATGGTAGGGCTAACCCATGCAGTGGTTGGGCTCAAGTCAGTATTTGCAATGTAATTACATACATGCTCCCCTTGACAGTGAAACGCCACGCGTGAGGTTAGATTATTTCCCTGTCTCAATCCAATTTGAACTGTATGAAATAAAAAGGCACATTTGTCTTGTAGTAAATAAAAAGGGCGACCTGGAGCCAACCCTGCTATTTCCCCACAGGTGAAAGAGTTGACATGCTGAAAACCCAACCCCTGCTGTATCGATGTATATAGAGATGTACTACAGCAAAAGTATTCTCCGTCGGGACTTCCTGCAACAACACCACGTCGTTATCGTGATTCTGATTGGCCAGAAGACATTATCAAAGATGTTCTATTGAGAAGATGATCACTACGTGACAAAAGTTTTCAAACCGTTTCTAGTCTTCGGTATTTACTGCTGTCTGTGCAATTTACTTTGCGCGAGTTGGCGGACTTTATTTTGCTTACTTTAAAATCATTTTTCATGGTGGGGCTAAGCCATTTCTTGGTATGGCTGTAGCCTACCCCAGTATACCCTGGCGCCGCCACTGAACATAATAATAAAACAATTAAAATGTTGTATTCAGCCCTGATTAAAACAGCCGGCCCAAATCCTGGATGGGCGGGCCCATGACGCCGGGTCTGCTTAGCGGTGGTGTCGTTGGTTATAATGACAAAGTGTATCCACCAAAGGAAAACAAAATCCCCCCCATGAAGATCTTTCTTAAAAGCTTCCAATTTGCCCAACATTAAACAAACAAACTCTTAAACACTTTTCACCACCATGCCTATTTAATACATTCATGCAGCTTTACATACGGTTATATACCAGGACCGATTCCACAGAATAATGGTGATGTGTGCAGTGGAGGAAAGACACGCCGCTGTGGCTGCCTCTAATCAGTCAAGCTTTCTACAGCTATGAAATCGTCGCCTCGTGAAGCTGCGCTGTCTCTTTGTGCTGTCAGGATGCTTAGCTACCTGTCTTTGAACAGGCGAGTTCTTCCAAAGACTTCCCATGAATCTCCTGGAGAGAATCGGGCCGAGACTTCCTCGATCGAGTGGCGACACGCTGAAGGCTCAGCGGGATTTCTCCGTGGCGCTCTGGGTCACGATTATCCCTGCTTTGCTTCCATGCTGCACATCACTGACTGAAGAGAGATTTACATTGAATCGTGTCACATTTAAAAACCCTTCCCATGTCCTGTCATTCGGGTTCACACATGCACGTTTCGCATCGAGCATTTGATTACATAGTTGAACACTTTTCCGTGAATACGCAAGCATTTTTATTTGCCTGCAGGAATAATCACACAGCAGGTGTTCCTCTGCACTCTTTCTGAATCCCACCTGTGCCACTGCTGAGGCTGAGAGATGAAATGGAGTTAAGTCTGGAGAAAAGGATATTCTTTGATTTGTGGCTTCGTAAATCATCTGCCAGGAGAAGCAGGATGGGGTAAAAGAGAACCAGAGCTCCCTGCAATGACTCTGTAAGGCGCCTTAATAAATCCTCAGATAGTGCTACTGATATACTGAGGATCATCTTACTCCAGACTAATTACCAACGCAAATCATTCATTCTCGAGAACATATTATGTTTGATAATTAGATCATTTTCCACACAGTTACCTTAGTTTGTATTTGAATGCTGTTACAGGGTGTCTGTGGCAGGCATTGACTCGCTTTGGTTTCGTCAGATATTAGATAAAGAGTTGTTGATTTTCAAAGGAACAAGATTCGTTATTAGCTTTTACTTTGGAAATGTTTCTGGTACTGTATAGCTTCACATGACCTCCTCTGACAACCCAAAGGGCACTTTAAGTACTATTAAGTAAGCATTAAGTTGTTTATGGTAATTGTACCCTAACTAGAAGATAAAGCTCCAACTAAATTGTACCCTAACTAGAAGATAAAGCTCCAACTAAATTGTACCCTAACTAGAAGATAAAGCTCCAACTAAAATGGTCAGAAATGCAAACACGAACCGCTCGAAGTCCAGATCTACAGCAAAACCTGGCTTATCGGTATAGGTTGTAGCCCATTTCATTGGTCTAAACTGGTACTGTAAGGATTAAAAAGACCTAACTCTACACCAAACACCAAAGTGAATCTTTCAGAAACCAGAGATTAGAGTTCAAAGTAAAAATATGACTTTAAAGAAAATGTAAATCGTCTTTGAAGAAAAGGATCATATTTGCGCCACTGGATTTCTTTCGTATGCTAACAATTGATTGTCGTTTAGCTCAATTAAGGTATTTTTACTGCTGTAGATGTTCATCAGAATAATATGGACAGTGTACTTGAGTAACCATGGTTCAAGTGACAGATACTGAAGAGTAGAAGAGCAGGATTTCCACTTTCTATACTTATAAAATTGCCAGAATACAATAAAATACTAACTTTTGTTAATAGTAGTGTGCTGAATACATGATGTTGTTGATTGAGTAAATATCCCCATGCGTGCTACTTCCTTAGAGGGTCAGCAATGGTAATGAATTCCACAAACACTCGCCTCTTTCTCGCATAATGAGAAGCCAACTGAATATATGACAAATGCACGTCCGATTGGTTAGAATGGCCTTCTGTCAGTGGCGAACCGTCAGGGCCTTCAAGGTGTTCAGAGAATACCCTGGAACACTCAGATAAAACAAACACAACATCGATTTAATTATATAAATAAAATGTATATAAAATGAATAAATGATAATCGTATCCGTGTTGTTGATCTGTAATATTACAGTTGATTTGTTTGTCCTTCTCGGACCATGCTCTACGCATTTCAGTAGAAAAGAAAGCAACCAATCAGATCTTGTTCTGGGTCTCTGGGTAGAACATCCTTCACCAAGGTATTCTACATCCTTGATCGAATGCCCTGGCCGTTGCACTGAATGAGAGCGTACGTTTGGACTGACAGTTTGATCAACCAATCATATATTGATTTGTAGCCAATGGGCGTGTTCTTTCAGAGTTCCCCTCGGTTCCAGGGTATTCTAGAAGGCCCGCTAGTTAACTGGCTCCAGACAGAGGATCTAGATGAATGCGACGAAGCAATTCATGCCGTTTTATTGTTTTTAACGTTGAAATGACAAGTGCAACAGGTGAAGAGGAAGTTGTTGCGGAATTGTTGTGAGTACCATTTTCAAGACGACAATTCAGTGAAAAGATGGACATTATAGGGGGGGGGGAGGGGCGGCTGGGGGGGGTGGGTGTGTCTACAGAAGGTCCAGTTGTGATGGCCACGGTTCGCCACTGCCTTCTGTGTATAATATAACCCTAACAAGTGAGCCCGCTAACAAGCAGACGGTTCAACAATGTCCCTGTAGAGAATCTAGACCCATATGCGCGGAGATGTTGCACTCTATTGAGCACAGAAATATCACCCCAGACTTTCATTCATAGAGGGTATGCTGGGAAGATGGTTGTTCTTTTGAGCAGGCGAAGCAATTTGTTTTTGAGCCTGGCCTTATTGTGCTTTGCCCTCGTGTCTACATTCCTCTCGCTGCACCCAGAAACTAATGTATATTCTGTTTCCATCTTCTTTCTCTTTACCCAGCCGCCATCCAGGTGCAGATCACGCCAACGCAGGGAGAGATCAGCGTGGGAGAGTCCAAGTTCTTCCTCTGCGAAGGTAAGAGTGACGTCAAGCCAACCTCATTCAACCTCATGCAAACGTATGAACTTACTGGCAGAATCCATTTAGATAATAATGATAGAAGTTAGTTTATTCAACAATACTAACGATGAACTCTCATTGGAAGATGTTCTAGGAAAAAGAAAAGACAAGTCTAAATGAATTTAACTGTCTTTTCTGTGGATGTAATGGGAAGGCTCACACAGAGGTGGAAAAGAGAAGCAGTGTGAAGAGATAATGAGGAAAGGTCTTTCGTTGTGTTCACCGCTGAGTGAACATTTGCAGGTGTCAGCTTCTCTGAGATACAGGTGGTATTTGCATTATGGGGGTCAGCTGTCCGACATCAAAGAATATTTTCTACACGATTTAAAAGCATGCCAGTCATAGGGTCACAGTTATAATCACACTCACTGCAGAATATGTACATTAACGGCTCTTTTCAACCAAATTACAAAATGAAATGGTGCCTTGAAATGCAGTTTGTCTCATCCACCGTAAAAGTAAGGCAATATATTTCCTTAAACTGAGCGACCTGACTCTTAAAAATGGAAAGGACCATGTGTGCCCATTACCTTTTAAAGCATACTTTGTTGCAAATTGCATCAAGAAAAGTTAACGAACCAATAAGAACATTTGAAAAGGTTTATTTGTAATGTTAGTATTGAATAAATGAATGGTCCGGGATGAGTCTTTAAAAACATACGCCTACTTACTCTCAAATGATCCAAAATGTGCATGCACTCACTCAACAAATTATTAAAATAGTTTCTTCCTGTCTTTTTCCGGACCCTTCGTAATTACCTACTCTACCAACTGACCTCAGACCGATCCCACTCGACAATTTAGAAATCTTAAAAACCACATTTCACCACAAAGTGACACCCTTTAAAATCACTGTATATTTAAAAAAAGTAACTCCAGACGTGTTGCTACCCAGAAATGTTCTCGATGAAAGGTCATTATCTCCGAGCAGGTACAATGTGAAGCTAATGTATCTCTCTGAGTGATATCTATTATTTGGTTGGATGAAAGAACATGGCTTCAGCTCGAACGCCAATCATCCCGTTGGAGAGGATGTATCTAGAAATGTTAAGGAACAAATAAGAACATTTTAAAAGGTTTATTGCCAATGTTAATATAGAATAAATGAATGGTCCGAAAATGAGAGTCTTTAAAAGAATATTCTCAAATGATCCAAAAATGTGATTTCACTGATCAGTAACTCAACATATGTGACCCGCTCTATCGAAATCAGTCGGAAGTCGCAACGGCTCATTTCAAAATAAACGTGGATTTGCGTAAAAAAAGGTTCGGGGTTCGGGTGTTTTGTTTGATTTTAAATAAACAAAGTCTTGGCTTTCAGAATATGAAACTTTTATTTCCAAACTCACACGATAAATACCTTTTTGAAGCTTGTAAAGGGAAGATGACAGGCAATCTGCTCTTCCGCAGCGCCGCCCCCCCCTCCCTCCGCTGACATTATGAATGTAAGGCATATAGTAATCATAGATAACACCGCAGGGTCCGTTACAGTTTGTTTTCATCTGATTTCAATTAAACAAAGTCTTGGCTTTCAGAATATTACACTTGTTTCGGAGAATTCAGATGATAAATACAACTTTGAAGCTTCGGCATAATTACAAGCGGAGAACGGAGTAACTTGACGTCACAGCAGGCATAACAACAGCCGGGGTTTCTCCTGAGGGTTTTCCCCGGGAAACAAACACAATACACACAAACGCAAAATTACTCACACACACACACACACACACACACACACACACACTCGCGAGCTCCCCCCAGACCAGTAATCCAAACGAAAATATCTTCCTTCCGTAGTATTTTGATAATTTGCTAATAACCAATCAGATCGATGGATTCCAGAGAAGAGGAAACTTTGACGGCCTTTTTCTCAAAACGATGACTCGGTGACAGTCTTTATATAATGTGACATATTTCGCTTAATATTTGGAGTACAGAAACAATCCTGATATCATTAGAAAGCTAGGAATCTCCTCTTTCCAGCAGTCTATACAACTCAATATGTGTCTTCTGGTCAATGCGACTGATTTCGATAGAGCAGGTCACAAATTCTTAACACCCCTGTCTTTTTTCAGACCTTTCATAATTATCCGCTCTGACCTCATACCGATCCCAACCCGGCCTTTTAAACATCTTCAAACCACATTTCACCACAAAGTGACACCCTTTAAAATCTCTGTATATTTCACTCCAGACGCGTTGCTACCCAGAAAACGTTCACGATGAAAGCTCATTATCTCCGAGCAGGTACAATGTGAAGCTAATTTATCTCTGAGTGATTTCTATTATTTGGTTGGATGAAAGAACATGGCTTCAGCTCTTCATCCCGTTGGAGAGGATGTCTAAAAGCATTTAAGGCTCTTTGTGTTCCTGACGAGATGAGATGCCATTATGTGTCAGGGGAAATGTCTCAGATGGCACTCGTCTTAAAAAGAAATGAGTGGAAATGATGGTATTTTTCTTCCAGCGAAAGATGCCAACGATTAATAGAAATAAGTCACATACTAACCTTTTTATGTTGAAGTAAGCATATTTAATCTGATCTGGAAAATATGTGTACTGCAGGGGTTTGGGGTTTGATGTAATGTTTCAAAGCCATTGCAACCCCAAAGTTCTCGATTCATGGGTGTAGATATCAGCTTTTCTCTGACTTGTAGAAGTAATGATGACTATTTTTGTTTCATCTTTCATTTCGAGTCAGTTTTTACTCGCTGAAAAGCATGCAAGCTCAGATTATTGCTTAAAGTAGTTTGCTATCAATGGTGTAATACATCTGGGATTTAACTGCATACAGCATAACATTTCATTTCTAAAGTTTAAATGCAGCCGAGATAATACATTCTGAACTACATGAATATCAACTAAATGTATACTGCATATATTTGAGTGGAGGTTTAAATCCAATCCAATTATCAAGCAAGTCAGGAGAAAGCAAAACTACTTAAAAGAACAAACAAAATGCTATGTTTTTCAATTTAAAACGTTTTTTTTGGGATCGCAAACAGCCTGGACATCTTTGTCTCTTCTCACTACGGTAAAGATCTTAATATCATAAGAAAACAAAAACGTCTAACAACGAATTGATACCAACTATGTCTCAATAACTTGTCAAGAAGTTGATTAAAATGTGCCCTAAAATGAGGCTAAATTGAGAGGTCCAGAAATGAGGCAAAAGGATAAATCCAAAGATTGAATTGCTGTCAAAATTGTCCCGCTAGCGATCCAGAGATCCCGATATCATATAAACCTAGAAAATAAGACAACAAATAGATACCAACACATTTCTTATTGGCTTTTCTAGAAGTGCAATTAGAGACTCTCCGAAGTTGAGGCTGATTACTGTTGGGTAAGGTTGCCAGAAATAAAATGCAAATGACAAAATCCATTCCTGTCAAAAAGTTCCTCAAAAGACCTTCAAAGTTAGACAAGGTTTCTGTTAGACGTATTATTCATAGCCTCAATGGACTTTTCTTAAGCTGTAGTGAAGACCCTGATATCATCTGAAAATAGAAAGTCCAACAACAAATTGATACCAACCATGTCAAATTGGCGTGTCTAGAAGTGCACAAAAGATTCTCCAAAGAAGAGGATGTTTTATGTCAAGAAGGAATTGCTTTGAAACACAGAAGTCAATCAGATATATTGTATAATCAGTAATGCACCACTACGCTTGATATTGGAGATGGAAATCTATTCGTTTTTAGGTTTGTATTCTACCTCCTGAATTACAATGAAGATTTTTTGCGAAGGCTGTTGTTCTGGCTGTCTCAAATAGTTGAACACCAATACAATGTGTAGCTTGAGTTTAAGAAGGAGGCAGGAAAATACGTCTAGAAGTGACTCAAGAAACGTTCAAAATTGGGCTGTTTTTTCTTTATTTTCTCAATCAACTTTACTATTATCATATCCTTTCCTTTCTTCATGCCTCATTCTTATTCAATCCTGTGTGTTTCAGTGAAGGGAGATGCTAAAGACATCGACGGGTACTCCCCCAATGACATAGAAATAATAAGTGTCCCGCTAGCTCGTCTAGAAGTGACTCAAGAAACGTTCAAAATGTGACTGTTTTTTCTGTATTTTCTCAATCGATTTACTATTATCATATTTGACTTATTTTCCCTTCTTCCTTGCCTCTCTATAACTGAATTCTGTGTGTTTCAGTGATTCAATGACATAGAAATAATAAAAGTGTCCCGCTAGCTCGTCTAGAAGTGACTCAAAAGACGTTCAAAGTTAGGCTGGTTTTTCTATAAGGCTCGCAGGATTGCGCAAAGCTTCAATCAACTTAAATGTTATCATATATATTGCAGCTCTGGTCGTTGCTTTCTTTCTTCCTTGCCTCACTATAATTACATTCTGTGTGTTTCAGTGACGGGAGATGCTAAAGACATCGACTGGTACTCCCCCAGTGGAGAGAAGATCCTTCCCAACAGGCCGGACATTATCGTGAGCCGCGGAGATGAAACCATGTCCACGCTCACCATCTACCACGCCAACGTGGACAGCGCCGGCATCTACAAGTGTGTCGCCAAGAACGGAGACAAGGAGGCGCAGGCCACGGTGCAAGTGAAGATCTTCCGTAAGTCTCAGCTGTATTAAACTCATGTGCAACAATACAGAATTAGCATTATGAGAAAACAGTTTTTTTGTAATTAACATTGGAGGAAAACAGGAAACAACAGACCCCTCACAGCAATTACTGCAGACCACACTCTGTCTCTAGAAATTACCTTTTTTGTTTCCACTAATTGGTTTTGATAGCTACTTCCTTTGGGTTTTTATCCAGGCAGCAACAAACATTTAGTATAATTCAGATATAATTCATTTGATGACTTCTCAGGTATGTTTTGAGAAGCTTAATCTATTACTTAAACCTACTTGTCAGACTAAAGATTCAGGAGAAAACGTCTTGTAAACTAGGAATTTATTTTTCTGAAGTTGTATGAGATGCTTAAACAGAAGGACGTTACAGCTTTGGTCAGTGAGGTTAACACTTAAAGAATCCAACTAGGGCTGCAACATTTGAAAAAACAACTAATTACATTATATTTACTGATACTGCAATCATGATTTTGTAAATATTATCCAAATAATATAAAAATGTTCGATGTTAGATGTTTTTTGGGAGGATTTATACCAAACAATGTTTTTTTTATTAAGCCTGTAGAATCAGTTTGTAGTCCAGGACTTCCTTTCAGCTCCAAAATACTTTATTAAGATATTTTCCCATATTTTGCATCTTCCAAATGTTGTTATTCCTGCAGTTCGGATATTGCATAGTCCATGTTCAGACTTTGATAAAATGTCCATTCATTGTGCAGCCCTATTTCCGTTTACTTGTTTTTTTGAATTGCCTTACTTTTAGAGGAATTGTCTTTAACCTGCCTACCTTCCAACGCCTTCTGTAATTACTTTAACACTTAACAGTCAACCATACTTTAAGCAATCTACAAAATGGCAAGTGAAAGTTCCCAGTGTCCGTGTGAAAGGTTAAGTATTTATAACGGTGTGTGATGTATGCTCTCCTCTCTACAGAAAAGATCACCTTTGAGAGCGCCCCCAGCCCTCAGGAGTTTAACGAAGGCGATGACGCGGCCATCGTCTGCAACGTGATCAGCTCTCCTCCTCCCAGCATCATCTGGAAACACAAAGGCTCCAAGATCCAGGCTGCCAAAGACGGTGAGCCCGATTCAGACACAAAGCTGGAACTGCTTCCTCACCTTCAACCTTCCTCCCCTCTATCTCTTACCCTCACTCCTTCTGAGCACTCACCCTTTTCCCTTCTGCCAATGCTGTCTGCCAGGTCATGCTTTCCAATCAATTTGCCCCAGTATTCCTCGTTTCCTTCTCCTGTTGCCCTTCATCTTTGAACAAAGCCATGCATTTGCAGCAGGAGAGCTTACGACCTCAAAGATGAGGCACTAACAGGGGAGATGGTCTCTTCTTGGCCCAGAAGGAAGAGGTTATGAATGAGAACAGATTGGAGCCGCCCAAGTAGAGCGAGAGCTACTCAGGAGGGGGAAGTAATGTGGAAATATGATAGAGGACATAGGGAGCTGAAAACCCTGAAATTACTCAGTATTTTAGCACTTCCTATTCACTCGTCTTAAAGCCAATGTTTTTTGGAAGTGTTTTTTTGTTGGAAGCCTGAAATAAGATCTGTGGTTAACAGAAGCTGAAGGAATTTTAACATAAAATACATCAGTAAATATCCCATTGGGCCATGTAGGTTGCTAACAAGTGTCTAAATGAGATGACTTAACGTCATCACGCACAACATTAGCCACCTTTAGCTTAGCGGTGGTGACGTGAAGTCATGTGACCGTGCTGTAGTTCCTTTATAGCCCAACAATAGCCACCTTTAGCTTAGCGGTGGTGACGTGAAGTCATGTGACCGTGCTGTAGTTCCTTTATAGCCCAACATTAGCCTCCTTTAGCTTAGCGGTGGTGACGTGAAGTCATGTGACCGTGCTGTAGTTCCTTTATAGCCCAACATTAGCCTCCTTTAGCTTAGCGGTGGGGACGTGAAGTCATGTGACCTTGCTGTAGTTCCTTTTATAAGCTGTAAGCATCATAAAAGTTTGTTTGAAACAGAGCTTAATTTGAGCAATAAATCTAAATCCACTGAAAATATCCCACTGGTCTCTTGTGGAGGGAACCAGGGAGCTGCTAACTTTATTCTCAGACTATAAAAAAAACATCATCCCTGCAGCTTTATTACATTACATTGCATTTAGCTGACGCTTTTATCCAAAGCGACTTACAATAAGTGCATTCGACCAGGAAGACACAACCTTGAAGAAAACAGAATCATAAAAGTACATCAGGTTTCATAGAGCCAAACATTTCAAGTGCTACTCAACTGGCTTTAGGTAAGCCAGTCCTTTATTAGTATAAAAGTGCTTCGTTAGTAGTTCTAACGCTCGAAGTGGAGTCGAAAGAGATGAGTTTTCAGTCTGAGCCGGAAGATGTGCAAGCTATCTGCCGTCCTGATGTCAATGGGGAGCTCATTCCACCATCTTGGAGCCAGGATAGCAAACCCACGTGTTTTCGCCGATGGGAACTTGGGTCCCCCTCGCAGCGAGGGCGCAACGAGTCGTTTGGCTGATGCAGAGCGTAGTGCACGTGCTGGGGTGTACGGTTTAACCATGTCCTGGATGTAGGAAGGGCCAGATCCATTCGCAGCATGGTACGCAAGTACCAGTGTCTTGAAGTGGATTCTAGCAGTTACCGGAAGCCAGTGAAGGGAGCGGAGGAGCGGAGTGGTGTGGGAGAATTTAGGAAGGTTGAAGACCAGATGAGCCGCTGCATTCTGGGTGAGCTGCAGAGGTCGGATGGCACATGCAGGTAGACCAGCCAGGAGAGAGTTGCAGTAGTCTAGGCGTGAGATGACGAGAGCCTGGACCAGAACCTGAGTCGCTTTCTGGGTCAGCTGGGGACGTATCTTCCTGATGTTGTAAAGCGTGTATCTGCAGCAACGGGTTGTAGCAGCGATGTTTGCAGTGAAGGACAGGTTGTTATCTAGGGTCACACCCAGATTCCTTGCAGTCTGAGTCGGGGAAACAACTGAGGTGCCGATGTTGATTGTTAGGTCAAGAGTGGGACAATCTTTTCCCGGGAGGAAGAGCAGCTCAGTCTTGTCAAGGTTGAGCTTGAGGTGATGAGCAGACATCCACTGAGAGATGTCAGCTAGACAAGCAGAGATGCGTGCGACGACCTGGGTCTCTGAGCGGGGAACGGACAGAATTAATTGGGTGTCGTCAACGTAGCAGTGGTAAGAAAAACCATGCGGGCTAATGACTGATCCGAGCGAGTTTGTGTACAGGGAGAAGAGGAGGGGACCGAGAACAGAGCCCTGAGGGACCCCTGTAGTTAATTGACAAGGGTCGGACTCAGACCCTCTCCAAGTCACCCTGTAGGTACGGTCTTTGAGGTATGAGGTGAGGAGGGAAAGTGCAGAGCCTGAAACTCCAAGTTTTTGGAGAGTGCGAAGGAGTATCTGATGATTCACCGTGTCGAATGCAGCAGACAGGTCCAATAGGATGATGACAGAGGAGAGGGATGCAGTTTTGGCAGTGTGCAGTTCCTCCGTGACCGCAATGAGAGCAGTTTCTGTGGAGTGACCTGCCTTGAAACCAGACTGGTGCGGATCCAGAAGGTTGTTCTGATTGAGATAACAGGAGAGTTGTTTAAAGACAGCGCGTTCAAGTGATTTAGACAGGAACGGGAGGAGAGAGACAGGCCTGTAGTTTATAACATCAGACGGGTTGAGAGTAGGTTTCTTTAGGAGAGGGTTTACTCTTGCCTCCTTGAGACTGTTTGGAAAGTGACCAGAAGTTAGAGAAGTGTTGATGAAATGGGTGAGAAACGGTAGAATATCAGGAGCGATAGTCTGAAGGAGGTTTGAAGGGATAGGGTCCAGAGGACAGGTGGTAGGGCGGGCAGAGGTAATGAGGGTAAGAACCTCACTTGGAGAGAGAGGGGAAAAGGAGGTAAGTGTGTTGGTGGAAGGAGGGTCTGGTGACCCAGCGGTGAGTAAAGGTGAGTCAGAAAAAGAAGAGCGAATATCATCAACCTTTTTTTCAAAGTGGGTAACAAAGTCGCTTGACAGAAGTGAGGAGGGGGGAGGAGCTTTTGGAGGGTCCAAGAGGGTGGAGAAGATGGAAAATAGTTTTTTAGGATTGGAATAGGAAGATTGGATCTTATCTTGAAAGAAAGTGCTTTTTGCCTGAGAGATCGAAGCAGAGAAAGAGGAGAGGAGAGCCTGATAGGTTAGGAGGTCGTCACGGTGTTTGGATTTCCACCATTTCCGCTCTGCTGCCCTAAGGACGGTTCTATTAGCACGCAGTGCATGATTTAGCCAGGGAGCAGGAGGAGACTGACGAGCCTGCCGAGATGTGAGAGGACAGAGCGAGTCCAGAGTGGATGAGAGAGTAGAGAGGAGAGTTTCTGCAGCAGAGTTTGGAGGCAGTAGTTGGAACGAATCAGAGGAAGGGAGGGCTGAGAGCACCGACGAGGCAAAGGTAGAGGAGGAGAGGGAGCGAAGGTTACGGCGGACAAGTGCAGGATGAGAAGAGATTAGTTTGTTATGTTTGGAAAGGGATAGAGAGAATGAAATGAAGAAGTGATCGGATATGTGGAGCGGGTTTACAGAGAGGTTAGAAGTAGCGCAGTTCCTTGAGAATATGAGATCAAGGACATTGCCAGCTTTATGAGTTGGTGGGGATGGAGACAGTGAGAAAGCAAAGGCGGTTAACAGAGATGTTAGTTCGTCTATCTTCCCCGTCTGGAGGTTGAAGTCTCCGAGAAGTACAGCGGGAGGGCCAGTTTCAGGAATGTGTGAGAGGAGATTATCTAATTCCTCCAAGAAGTCCCCCAAGGCGCCTGGTGGACGGTAGAGAACAACAATGGTTAACTGTATAGGATGGGTTACTGTGACGGCATGGAACTCAAAGGTGGAAGGAGTGAAGTTAGGTAGCTTGAAGAGGGAAAAGCTCCATTTGGGAGAGAGCAGGAGACCAGTGCCACCTCCTCTGCCAGTGGGTCTGGGTGTATGGGAGAAGGAATATGCAGTGGAGAGAGCTGCTGGGGTGGATGTGTTGGATGGAGTAATCCAGGTCTCAGTGAGAGCAAGGAAATCCAGAGACTGCAGGGAGCCGTAGCCAGAGATGAAGTCAGCCTTAGGAACAGCTGACTGGCAGTTCCACAGGCTGGCTTTATACAGGCTTTATATTGACGACAGAGCAGCTCACCTCAAAAAAAGTTCAACTCAACTTCAGTCTGCTGCCTCAGCACTGAGGTGGAAATAAGGTAGTTTGACTCTTGCTGTGGGGTGAAAACAGGCCCAGACTGGGCCTGTTTTCACCCCACAGTGACCCCCCCCTCAGTGACGCCCCCCCCAGTGAACCCCCCCCCCAGTGAACCCCCCCCCCAGTGACCACTGCAGTCACCGCAGCGTTGCACTCGAACCGCCTTTATTCTTGGACTCAGGTCAAGGAATGTGTTTTTCTCTGGAAAAACCACTAATTGTGACCGACAGTGAAAAACTGAAGCCTGCTGGTGTCGTTTTCTTCTCAGCACTTGACCTTAACTCACGCTGCAGATTTAACTGTTAAAGCATCCCAACTTAGTCATTTAAAATGTATTACAAAGTAGAAATTGATCAAATGTAAAGCTCTCAACTCCAAGTCATCGAAAAGGCTTTACTTAAAATATTTTGAATATTTTTTCACTTGCTTTATTTCTATTTTTGTCATACATTTTTAATTCTTTTTTTAACTTTTTTTTAGATTAATATTATCATTTAATCATTATTATTTAATTGTTTGATCTAGCAGGCACAGTGCACATTAATGAATATTGCTGTAAATACGCCAGAGTTAACCAAGAGCCTTTTTTTCATCTGTACCTGCAACAGATGTTTTAAGGTCACCCTAAAAACTAATTAAATATAAAATAACAAGTCAATACAATTATTAAAAACATAGAGGTTCACTATACTGTTATTCTTACGTGTATGCAGACAGTAAAACAGTTCTAGGAAATAATAAATGTTAAATAT
This sequence comes from Gymnodraco acuticeps, assembly GCF_902827175.1. Lineage (NCBI taxonomy): Eukaryota > Metazoa > Chordata > Actinopteri > Perciformes > Bathydraconidae > Gymnodraco > Gymnodraco acuticeps. The sequence goes on along the minus strand of NW_022990872.1, from coordinate 223,527 downwards.
GAATGTAATAACCTCAAAATGTTTAATTCCTACAAGATAAGTTCATATCCTGCATTTTAACATTTTACTCAAGCAGCTAAATGTAATCAGGACGAAGTACTCCTCGTGCATAATGTGCCCTTATTAGTGCTGATTAAAATTGAAACAGAATTATAATGTTGTTGCTTGTGAAGGCTAATTGTATCTAATTAAATATAGCTGTATTTGCCTTGGAAATGTAGAAGGCAAAACATGAAGTTATACAAAATATATGTATTTAGTTACAGTAAATATACAAAAAATACTTTAAATACTGTAGCATTAGTTAGTGATGAAAACCAGAGCCCAGTCTGCTCTGATTGGTTAGATGGCCGGCTCTGTTGTGATTGGTCAACCACTTGGTGATATCCCGCCCCTTTGCCTATCACGTACAATGTGTTGGAGCACTAGTCAATAGGAGCGTGAGTGTTACATACTGATGTCACTATGTTCTGGATGATCATTTAAACAGAATTGAAATGTGTTGCTAATACAGGTGGAGCTATGTTTTGTTAATTAAATATACCTGTCAGATAAAGGACTGCATGAGCCTCTGAAGAAAGAGTCAAATAGACGGAATCAGTGAGAGAACATTGTATTCAGTAAATGTACTTGTATAATACAGCAGTATAGTCCTAATAGCTGAGGTGGAGTTATTTGTGTAATAAGAATCTCAAAGGTACAGGAAGGAAATGTTCCCTTTGCCTCGCTAATATCCTTTCTAGCACCCTGTACATAATTATCTGCATCAAGTGATTTTATAGCACACAGGCTCGGTGGGCTTCTCCGTTAAATAGCAGGAGAAAATGAAAACTTGTAACCTCTCAGCAGGCAAATTAAAGTGTAGAGGCTAAACAAGTGCCCCCTAAACACCCCCCAATTTAAATCCAGTGAGTACACACCGGCTAGACATGTGGAAGAGGTGCTTCAGTTTTCTAAATTGGGACATAGAAAGAACAAACATCAGAAAATGGCTCTTAAATCAGATGTGTGTGTGTGTGTGTGTGTGTGTGTGTGTGTGTGTGTGTGTGTGTGTGTGTGTGTGTGTGTGTGTGTGTGTGTGTGTGTGTGTGTGTCTGTCAGAGCTTTAACAATGTGCTGGATGAAACACCAGGCTCTGGTTTATACAGCTGTGTGTGTGTGTGTGTGTGTGTGTGTGTGTGTGTGTGTGTGTGTGTGTGTGTGTGTGTGTGTGTGTGTGTGTGTGTGTGTGTGTGTGTGTGTGTGTGTGTGTGTGTGTGTGTGTGTGTGTGTGTGTGTGTGTGTGTGTGTGTGTGTGTGTGTGTGTCAGAGCTTTAACAATGTGCTGGATGAAACACCAGGCTCCGGTTTAAACAGCTCTCTGTGTTTGTGGCGGCTTTAATTTGGGGAGCAACAGCTAGTCAGACTGCGGCGTGGTTCATGCGGGGCACCTCGTCTGATTACCGGGGATAATTAGGGCGTTTTAATCTGCCTCCAACTTCCTGTCTGAGCCTTTAAAAGAAGGATTTCACTCATAAAAGGGTTCTCTTGAACTTTAGTTGTTTGCCCACAGTGAGATCCAAGTAAATCAACAGTTAATTGAGTATGATTTGTGGATTTAAAACATATATATGTATGTACTTCTTCTACTAGGATGGGTTGGATGCAGATGCACTAAATGTTCACTGTGTGGGACAATTGAAGAGGAACACCTCCATTTCCATTTTCCATTTAAACAAAAATCAATACATACTGTTGAACGAACAACTGTACATGTTAAATGTATTCTCACATTTCAGATGTATCCACTGCATACACATGTGGTGCTCCATGTGGTCTTTAACTGGCTTTAAACTGGGACAAATACAGTATATTAAGCATTAAACACACTATTTGAAATGAAAAAACGATGCTGAATCCAGCAAAAAAAAGAAAAAGTATGCCGTGTTTGATTATTATTATCTGTAATACAAGAGGCATGAAGAGATTCTTACATAAATACACTTATTTTAACTTAATTTATCCAAGTTTCTGGACATTATTTGAAAGAATATTGTAATATTATTACAATAACATTAACACCTCAGGTAACATCAATCAAAAAGTAATACATGTCTGATCAAACAATCACAATATAATTAAATAAATCCAATTAATAAGAGAGATTAAACATTATAATTGGTGTGTGTGTGTGTGTGTGTGTGTGTGTGTGTGTGTGTGTGTGTGTGTGTGTGTTTCATCTGAATAATCTTTGATGAACGACGGTCCCGTTTGCCTCTCCTGTTGCAGTGAGATTTAAGATCCTGGATAACGGCCACCTGCAGATCCGCGGCATCAAGAAGATCGATGAGGGCATGTACAACTGCGAGGCGAGAGTCATGGCCCGCGGAGAGATCGACTTCAAGATGATCAAGGTCGTCGTTAATGGTGAGAATTCGTCTGTCCTGTTAAACATAGTACAGAATACAGGAAGGACAACCATCAAAATGCTCTTTTTAATAAACCTTAAACCAGCTGATGATAAGGATGAGTACATCAATTCATCTGTCTGCAACTCTTCGCTCAAGAGCAACATATGAAATACAGAAGGTTTCTATTCATGTGTATTTATTTTATCTATATATTTCTTTTCAAAATTCAAAAAATAATAATTTGTATTTATTACATTTTCTTTTTTTTACTTTTTAACATTATCATATTTTGTATTTTATTTGTATTTAATTATTTACTACATTGTATTTCCTACCATCAAAATGCTCTTTTTAAATTCTTAAACCAGCAAATGATAATGTTTTTATTTCCTACCAACCACTGATACATTTTGATCTCCTCTCCCTCAGTGCTCCCCACCATCAGGGCGAGGGTCTCCGATGTGAACGCCACCGCAGACAACTCTGCCTCCGCCCTGCTGGCCTGCGACGCCGACGGCTTCCCCGAACCCACCGTCACCTGGGCACAGTACGACACACACACACACACACACACACACACACACACACACACACACACACACACACACACACACACACATACCATGTATACATCACTTCAGGGGACATTACATTAACTTACATGCATTTCCTGGAGACTTATCCTAACCTTAACCATAACCAACACATGCCTAACCCTAACCCTAAACCTAACCAAGTCTTCACCCTAAAATTAATGATTCCCCTCATGGGACCTCCATTTTGTCCCCATAAGGGAGGTGAGTCCCCACACGTGACTGTGTAAACAAATGTAGGTCCCCACAAGGATAGTAATGCTAGGACTCACACACACACACACCTGGGCTGCACACACTAATATACTGTATCTCTGAGCTGTTGTTGTTCTAACCTCTAACTCCTGTCCTCAAGTGGAAACAGAATGTTAAGTAAACACGTGAAGAAGAATTCATTAGAAAAAGATACATAACATCAGACAAACATAAAACTGAATAATACCACGGTATACATTTTTAAAATGATCCTCATCTCATATAAAAAAGATATGATCGCAGGGCAGTTTTTTTAAGAATGTATTCAATCAATAAATATCTTCTATTTTTTCATGAGAAATACTCGGTGTATATCATTTTAATCTAAATGAATAAAAACGGAAATAAATAAACCAAGTAGTTTTTAATATTGAAAATGTAAATACAATTAATAATCCTATTGGTTATATTGTTAAAGATCACTACACTAAAGTTAAAAAGAGCCAAATTAAACATTGTAATGAAGTGTTTTGTGCCCTCTGTCTCCGGCTGCTGGACACAATGACAACGTGCAGAAACACAGCAGATAAGACATGTAGAGAATTTATCTTCATCTTTAACTTTGTGAGAAAAGTCAGGAGTCTCAACACACAAACATAAAAATAAGATCCTCTGAAGACCAGCAGACATCGAAATATCAAGTGTTTAATGTGTTAAAACAAAGAGTTATTTAAAAATACAATTTAAAGATGAAAGCATTTTTTAACATACACATACGTTAACGCTATGCAAGGCAGCTATTTGGTTCAAATACATCAGAACTCCTGTAGGGACGAAACTCTGGAGAACAACGTTTGAATTGTTGTTTTTTTAAATGTGAATACTTTAAATGATAAAACATGTAAATACGTCTCTAAAAAAGAAAGCTGATATGATCACACACATGTCCAAAGAATAATAATATGACACTTTTTTACATTGTTCTTTAAGCCAAGGACACACAGTATTATTTATCATACTTATTCAAATACATGTAAACACAGCTGTGCTCCAAAAACTGAAACTATCACTACCTCTTTCTTTATAAATTCAACCTTCGGATTATGACTGATACAAAATATGTAAACTTGAGTCTTTCCAGCGTTACATTCTGCCTACATCCTGTTTGAGACCCTTTTATAGGACACACACAACGTAACCACTTCCTGGAGTTGTTGTTGTTGTGATGTGTTTGTAAATATCCCATTAATATGAATGAGGACGGCCTTGCCTGCAGAGACGCATTCACTTCCACACAGAAACAAGAGAGCCTCTCACACACTACTTAACATGCGTGGACACTAGGGCTGTGCAATTAATCGTATTTTAATCGCGATTACGATTATGGCTTGCGACGATTATGAAAACAGCATAATTGACAAAATACGATTATTTTGCTGGGTGCGCTTTCGCCCCTCCCTAAAAGCCCACTCGGCCACGTGGGAGTGACATGTGTTGTGAGTGTTCAGCGAGAGCGAAGATGTCAGAACAAGAGCAGCAACTCGTTAAAAAGAAGGGTCAAACTATTTCCACTATTTGCAAGTACTTTGCCATTACATTCCACATCGCTAAAGATATGTGCCCAGTTAGCACTGTTAGCAACCAGGGCTTTAAGCAACTTGTCAACACGTTGGACAAGCGTTACGCGATGCCGTCTCGGTATTATTTCAGCAGGTCTGCGCTGCCTGCACTATATGACAAATGCCGTGGGGAAGTTGAGAGAGATGTGGCTTCAGCTGACTACTTTGCCACCACAACAGACCTATGGTCTAGCCCAGGGGTGCCCAACCAGTCGATCGCGAGATGTGTCTAAAAATAGAACAACAATATTCTGTTTTATCGTTAATGTCCTGTAACATAATCTTCCTGTGCCAGAATAATGCACTTGAACGCATCAAAGCTTTGTGATTGGCCGGCGTCACCCCATGTGTCGGGGCGTGGCTGAGGGTCTTCAGTACAGGTGGCAATTTTGTCACCTGCCTGCGCTCATCTCTGAAACCAGACCATGTCAACAGGCTGGTGTTTCTTGCAAAGCATCTTTAAGAGATGACATGAACAGCCCTACCAGCATTTGCCATGGTGGCCTACATTTTTTTAATTTGGTCTTAAATTGTAGTTCAACATTTATTTCCTGTTACTTCTGAACCATGACGGTTGGCCAGCCTTCAACGTTTAACTGAGTGGAATAATGAATATGTTTTACCAACATGTTGGCTATATGTTAAGGAGTGTTCAGTAGGTTGTGACATTGCACTGCAACATGTTTGATTTCATTTATTTTGGTCCAATTTATTTTTATTTATCATATTAATAATATATGTTTAGTATGGTTTTGGAAGTGCGCTCCAACATATTTGTTCTTGTTTATTGGTAAAATATTATTTGTTTTAAAGTTCAATAAATGGTCAATGAATAATCGTCAAAATAATCGTGATATCAATTATTGACCCAAATAATCGTGATTATGATTTTTGCCATAATCGCACAGCCCTAGTGGACACACACACACACGCACAGAGACACACACACATACACACACGCACACACACAGACACACACGCATGCACAGACCTAAAGTGCACTGAGCAAATATGAGATTAACCTGCTATATGGCGGAGTAGAACAACAAATAGAATACAGATTGGCTCTCTGCATTAAAATGAAATGAATACAAATATATACTTTAAGCTATTATATATATATTTCTTAATTATCAAATATATATATATTTGATAATTAAGACTCTGTAATGAGCTTTTGTTGGCAATGAAGGCAAGAACTATAATAATTGTTCAGCACCTGTAAATAAAGTAAAGTAAAATGTCTTTTGAAAGCTAAAATGAAATATAACTAAATAAAAAATATGTATATAAACATACAACGTTAAAGTAAAATGTGCAATAAAGATAAAATAAATATATGTATAAAATGTGTAATACAATATGTAATGCCTCGCCTTGTGATGGATTTGCCGTAAGCTGGTATTAAGTATGCATTATTGAAGCCTCATCGCCACAACATTAATGTCTCTTCATGCAGCTGTTTGCTTTAAGTACTTTCACATTCAAACAGCAGACCCCCGGCTGTGCAGAGCAATCTGTGAATGAAACTCAGCAGATATAAGAGTGAGGAAACCTTTAAGAAGGGATGCTGAAGGCAGGAGTGAGATGTGTGTGTTGGGGAAGCTGGTCTGAACAGAGTGGAGGTTGTGGGGAGGACAGAAGAAAAACAGAGGGCTGAAACTCCATTTGTCATTCACTGTCTGTCTGCAAAACGCCTCAGGAAGCCTTCCCCTTCTGCAGGAACACAAACCGGAGTGTAACCTCTGTGAAGGCTTCTGCCTCTCAGGAGTGAAAGAAAACAGGAAACAACATGCATCATGATCACAGAGAGGCGCAGGGATGATGTATTGTTGGAGTACGACCCTGAAGTTAGCATCCCCCTCGTTCACTCCACAAAAAGACAATAGGATTTTTCTATTGGATTTTGGATTAACGCAGAAAATAAGCTTTGCTGCAAAACGTTTTTTATTTAAGCGTGTTTTGTTCAGCAGGATAATCTTCAGATATTAACACTTTATGATTTTTTAAGTGAAAAGCTAACGTTAGGCTATAAAGGAACTACAGCACGGTCACATGACTTCACGTCACCACCGCTAAGCTAAAGGAGGCTAATGTTGGGCTATAAAGGAACTACAGCACGGTCACATGACTTCACGTCACCACCGCTAAGCTAAAGGAGGCTAATGTTGGGCTATAAAGGAACTACAGCACGGTCACATGACTTCACGTCACCACCGCTAAGCTAAATGTGGCTAATGTTGGGCTATAAAGGAACTACAGCACGGTCACATGACTTCACGTTACCACCGCTAAGCTAAAGGCGGCTAATGTTGGGCTATAAAGGAACTACAGCACGGTCACATGACTTCACGCAACACAGTCTCACGGCATTTCGTGTTATAGTCACGAAATTAATCTATTGATTCGTGTTCTACAGCAGATAGCTTGCACACCTTCCGGCGCAGACTGAAAACTCATCTCTTTCGACTCCACTTCGAGCGATAGAACTATTAACAAAGCACTTTTATACTAATAAAGCTTATCTAAAGCCAGTTGAGTAGCACTTGAAATGTTTTTGCTCTATGAAGCCTGATGTACTTATATGATTCTGTTTTCTTCAAGTTTGTATTTTGTTGGTCGAACGCACTTATTGTAAGTCGCTTTGGATAAAAGCGGCAGCTAAATGCAAATGTAATGTGTTCACCAACACGATTTCCCCATTGTTTTCGTGTCACACAGAACGATTTTAAAAGCAATGTAAATAATAACAAATTAGAAGGAAAAATTGAAGGATTTTTAAAAATACAGATTTCAGTATTCTGACACAGAATGATTTTAAAAGCAATGTATTTCTATTGGTAGTATGTTTCGTGCCTGCACCAAATAATAACAAATTAAAAGAAAAAAAAGATTTAAAAAATACAGATGTCAGTATTCTGAGGCTATGAGCCATTTATTTTCCTCGCGGACGGCAACAAAAGTCCGACATTTTACAATTTAAAATAAAAACAATAATCGTGTCTTGATATTGAGTAAGAACATGTTTTTATGAACCCCACAGCTTCCGGTCTTCCGGACAAAAATACGTGGTGCTGGCACGAAACACACTACCAATAGAAATACATTGCTTTTAAAATCGTTCTGTGTGACACGAAAAAAATGGGAAAATCGTGTTGGTGAACACGAAACAATAGATTACATTTATTTCGTGACTATAACACGAAATGCCGTGAGACTGGGTTGCTTCACGTCACCTCCGCTAAGCTAAAGGCAGCTAATGTTGGTTGTGATGGCGTCTCATTTAGACACTTGTTTGCCAACGCATTTTTTGTATTCACCAGTGGGGCATTTACTACGTATTTTAAGTCGTAGAACAACATCTCTTCAGTTTTGGTTTAATTACAGACCTTATTTAAAGCTAACAACCAAACACACATTCAAAAAGGTCCAGATGATGGAACAGGAAGCGCTAAAATGATAACTCCTCCCTGGGTTTAGGACTCATTCCTGCACCATCTTATTGGTCCATGGCCTTATAAAAACACAGTTGAGGACTAAAAGAGAGCTGAGGCAAGCTCAAGCTTTTATCAGAAGCATTCTGCAGAGGACAGGACTTGTTTTAGTTTGCTCTCCTTGCCTTTGTTGTATAGCAGATAAAACCCCCAACAGATCCTTGTCAGCGAGTAAAGAAAGTTATTTGAACGTCCTTTCAAGTTGTGTAAGCAAACCCTCGTGATGTGAACCTCAACATGTCTTCTTCCTCTGTTTCCCTCCGCTACAGTAACAACATCGTCCTTGAAACCGGCGATAAGTACAGCCTGAACGAGGATGGTTCTGAATTGGTAATAAAAGATGTCAAGAAAGTGGATGAAGGAGATTACACTTGCATCGCCAAGAACAAGGCGGGAGAGAAATCCGAGGAAGTGAGCCTGAACGTGTTCGGTAAGAGAATAACTCAGCTGACGCCAGCAGAAAGCCGCTCTCTTTCTGGCCTTTTCTTTTGACATTTGTTGTACAGCTTTCTCCTGACTCTGAGAGCAGAGCTACACAGCGTGAAGCATACAGTTGAAAGAGACGCCAGCCCTATTGGAAGTAATTACGCCAGTCCTTAGGACATTGAGAGATATCTCAGAACTCTCTCTCCTCCAGGAACTCTGCACCGTATGTAATCAGACGCTCGCAGCTCTATTAAAGGTCAATGGTGTATGAAAACACAACTCTTATTAAGCCTGTATGTTTTACACTTGGCTGTTCATACTAGGCATTTAAAGCCACATCAATACATATTCACAACTGATCAATTGAGTCAATTATGTACAGGACGTCACCCTGATCATCAGAAAATGATCAGCCTTTCAGCCGTTTTACCCTCTTTTAGCTGGTTGTTTTTGTTTTAACACAAACTGCACCATTACTGTATCAACCTTGCTATATCCTTCAAACTAAATATAATATTAAAACAATTCTTGTTCATCTTTAAAGCACTTAAATGGTTTGGCCAAGTTGAAGCTTTGCAGTTTTCTTACCCAGTTTATTTCTTCATGGTTGATTCGAGTCTTTGTAAGTTGCTTCAGATAAAACTCCTCAGCCAAATGTAATGTCATTTCTGTAACTAACTGAAAACTAGCTGAAGATGAGTTTAGGAGCTATCTGTGTTTCCTCCGGGGTGGGACCAAAAGTATATCAGGTTCTTTTTTTAATCATATATAATAATAAAACAAATCTCATTCATTTTTGAAGCACTTGAGTGGTTTGGCTAATTTGAGTTTGTCTCCTCATGGTTGATTCCCATTATTGTAAGTTGCTTTAGATCAGTGCTTCTCAAAGTGCGGTCAGCGTGAAATGTCACCAATATACTCACGGACCACTAGGGGGCACTCACGGACCACTGGTGGTCCGTGAGTGCCCCCTAGTGGTCCGTGAGTATATTGGTGACATTTCACATTTTAAATAAATAAATAAATGTAAGTTTTCCGCACTCTCGCGGGAATATCTCCGCAATAGAGCGAGCTTAAGTTTCACTTTCGATTGCATGATATAGCCCAGCGCAACACCTTCGTCACACATGTTGCCACTTGTTTGTACCATTTTCAGGCGATTTGTAATCCGTTCTAGAAAAACCATGTGTTTTTTAGGTGGTCCGCGAGTGTTTGGAGAGTCCTTGGTATGAACAAGTTTGAGAACCACTGCTTTAGATCAAAACCCCTCAGCCTAATGTAATGTTGCAACAGACATTTTTGTTTGAAAACTAGCTGTTAAAGTAAGTTGAATATGAGTTTAGGAGCTAGCTGTGCTTCCTCCAGGGTTGGTGTCGAGACCAAACGAGCTTTAAAAGAGAAATAAAGGAAATATTCCCCATGTTGTCAGATTAACATTTGTTTGCAAACACGTCCATCCTTCTCTTCTTGCTTCTAGTGCAACCCAAGATCACGTACCTGAGCAACCAGACGGCCTCAGAGTTCGATGAGCAGGTGACGCTGACCTGCGAGGCCTCAGGAGACCCCACCCCCTCCATCTCCTGGAGCTTCGAGACCCGCGTGTTCACCGAAGGAGAGCAGGTACTACTTCTTTACATTTTTCAGGGGAATCTTTTTTTTAATTATTTTTTAAATTATTTATTACTATTTCAACAATTAGACAGTTTATACATCCGACAAACTAAATGTGTAGAAGCGGGATAAAGAAGAACAAAAACACTAGATAGATAGAAACACTGGCTAGAAAGAACTGTATTGCAATATCAGCACAAAGTCGTTTATAATTCACATTACTTTATTTCATATTTTTAAAACAAAGTCGGAATTTAAAGATTCAATTATTTAAAAAAACGGATCTCAAAATCATTTTCACACGTGGCCCTAAACCTCAACTTTTTCAATACTGCTGGACTTAAATAATGTTGTATACAAAACATAATACACATTACTTTATTTCCTATTCCTACTATAATTACTATACTATACTATATACAGGGTTGGGTTGTAACGGAATACATGTAACGGCGTTACGTAATCAGAATACAAAAATCAAGTAACTGTATTCAGCTCGCGTTACATTTGAAAAACGAGTAATCTGATTACAGTTACTTTCGTAACCTGAAGTGAATACATTTTGGATTACTTACTTATTGATGAAAAGATTTCCTCACTAAAGGTACAGCCGAATCATCAAAGCCCACAAAACCTATTACCGCCGCAGATGGACCAAAAAAGCGTTTTTTTTTTTAAATCGCGGGTCCGCTCGCTCAGTGAAACAATAACAACGAAACATGGAGGAACAAAAGTCTGCGTTTAAATCGTGTGTGTGTGTGTGTGTGTGTGTGTGTGTGTGTGTGTGTGTGTGTGTGTGTGTGTGTGTGTGTGTGTGTGTGTGTGTGTGTGTGTGTGTGTGTGTGTGTGTGTGTGTGTGTGTGTGGTTAAAACACATCAGCCTGTGGTCGCTCTTTAGCCTTACTTTTTGTGTCTCCTGTTCACCAAAACATCCATCTGTGAAGGAAAAAGAAAGTAATCTAAAAGCAATCTGATTACTTTTTTAAAACACGTAACTGTAACTGTATTCGGATTACTTTCAGAGCCATGTATTCAGTAATCAGTAACTGATTACATTTACAAAGTAACCCTCCCAACCCTGACGATATAATACTATAATTTTAAGATAATAGTCAGAATTTCGACTTTCTTTCGGCAAGGCAAGTTTATTTATATAGCACCTTTCAACACAAGGCAATTCAAGGTGCTTTACAACAATGAAAGACATTCAGACAAAGGCATTTAAAAACAGTAACAGATAATAAAAGAAACATTAACAGAAAAAGTACATGAATAAAAAGTTACAGTGTCGTTTAAGACGTGAACAGTTCACACAGAAGTTCCACTTTACTGATGAACACAACGGCTGTTTTAAAAAAACAAAACATTTTGGTTTGTTCTCAAAATCCTTTTCACACATTCAGAACTTGTTCAATACTGCTGATCTTTTATAAATCATTTTGTGAATTAAATGAATGTAATTCCATGGTTTGATGTTCCCAAGCGTTGCTAACAGTGCTTCCTATTAATAATTAGCATTTGACGGCTGTATTTTTGAACCATTACCATGAAAGTGCTAATTGAAAATTCACCGAAAATGAAGTGTGAGTGAGTTCGAGAAAGGGAACAAATTATTTCAGTGAAATGACTAATTATTGCTCTTTGAAGCCAGAAACCCTAAACGTCCCTCCGTCTGAAAATCAGATTGTTTTCAGCTGTGATAATCCACTCTGCACCAAAAATAAGCAGGCACTTTTTCTCAGGATGATTTAAGAAGTGTTTAACCAAATTAGGGTTGTGCATTTTTGTCCTGCTTTGACGTATATCCTCGTTTCTTCGTCATGGCCTTCAGCAGCTGTGCAGATAACGCTGGATTTAAGCTCTGGCTATACAACACGGTTAAAGGCTTCTTAAGAGCGTCCTCCATGGCTCTGGTCACAGCTGCTGGAACACTCTCATTGTCCTGCTCTTATCAGCTCATTAAAATGGTATAATTTCTTGAGAAATCCATCTTAACGGTCCTTTTTTCCTGAATCCACGCATCATGAGAGCGGTGGACGGATTAGTCACTTCAGACGGGTAATTTCCAGCTGAGGATGCAGCAAACAGTATTAAGATAATTACCTCTCTGCAGCAGGATGGAGGATTCAGGAGCAACACCTCATATGAGAGGGCTTTAACTAGCTTTAGACACCGCAATAAATAATAATATATCTTAATATTATGAAGAAAAAGGAAGTTTGCAGGACAAATATATGCTACAGAGTCGCCAGGAACCCTTATGATTTGCAAAAAAAACTCGATATTTATATATTTATAGGCTTATTTTCCACTAATACCCGTGCATATCGGTCAGTCTGTAATATGCCCTGCCAAAAATGCGTTTTCTTTTTTCTTTTATGTTATTTTTTAAGTTATTATTATTATTATTTTATTTATTTTATTTATTTTATTTATTTTATTTATTTTATTTATTTATTTATTTTATTTATTTATTTTATTTATTTTATTTATTTTTATTTATTTTATTTATTTTATTTATTTTAATTTATTTTATTTATTTATTTTATTTATTTTATTTATTTTATTTATTTTATTTATTTTATTTATTTTATTTATTTTATTTATTTTATTTATTTTATTTATTTTATTTATTTTATTTATTATATTTATTATTACTTATTATTATTTATTTATTATTATGATTATTTTGTATTGCTATTATTTGTATTATCCTTATCATTATTAAATCTGCATGTGTTTCTACCTGAGTTCTGCTGACTAGTCTATATGCATATTTTTTCTTTTTAATGTAGAAAGTAACCATAATGAAATACAAAGCGTAAAATGTTAGAGTTTGACATTTACTTTGATTTATTCACCTCCACTCCGTCTCTCTCCTGCATCCATTTTCTCTAGCGCCTTTTTTTTTTTTAATGCAACCAATCTGCCTATATGAAAGTGGTCTCCGGGAGCCCCCGCCTCATATTAAATAACTCGGCTCTGGTGCAGCTGTTAGAAATGAAATGCACGTAACAATAGGAGAGTTATTCTGGGATGCAGATGCAGTGAAGCTTCAGAGCACCTGTCCCACAGCGGAACTCAGTATTTGGGCCACCGTGCCCTACTTTACAGCTGTGTGATGAATAATGTAACATCAAATATGTTACTGTGAGATGAAGCATGCTACAACAACTAAAAATAGCACGGTCAGAACATCATGTCCTTTCCACATGTGTGTGTTATAAGAAAATCAATGAGGATCAATGAGGCTGGGGTTCATCTGTGTTTCTCTGAGAGCACTTCACAATTAATTGCTTTTATAAAATAGTGCATTATTCAAGAGGAATGTTTGGTTAAGCTAAAATATGTGAAAATATCTGATTGAATTATTGTGGAGCTGCAGAGAAGTCCCGATGTTCGACAGACTTCATCAGAAATCCTCGTTTGGTTCAGATCGCCTTCAAATAATCGCACTATTACCATTTAAATACACTTTTAATGACAATATGACCAATGCTTATTCCTTCCAATACCACAAATCATTATGCAATTGTAATATCAGTCAAGATAATGGCATTGGGAAGCGCTCAGGCACGAGACCTATTTGAACATTAAAACATAGAGGCACAAAATACACATTTGAAACCTGGAAATTGGCATAAAATGGCCCATTTTTGTCAAATGTACTTCTTACGATAAAAATAGAGGTCTATGGCACAGTGTGTGTATTATATAATGCTCCGCTGCACAAGCAACCCTTGTTATGGTTCAAAAAAAGCAAATATTAGACACGGCTTAAATGCTCTTAATGTTAAGAGTGGGCACAAATTTGCCCTGAGGCTAAGAGCATTTGCATAAGTCGAAAAATGTTCAGCTTGGGTGAAATTACAAACTTATCCCAAGGCTTTAAGAGTCCAGTTTATAAATATAAGGAAAGCAGGAAATAAAGAGTCTCCAGAGAGAAATAGCGAGGGACATTTTGTGATCAGGTGGAGAATAACACGTTGTACTGTCAGTGGAATTTCCTATTTTCTATTTTATTGCATATTTTACTTCACTTGTGGTTATATAGATATTCTAAGTCTATTTGTCTATTATTTTATTAGACATTTTTTACGTTATCATCTCGTCCATATTTTTTTTCAAATTATAACCTTAACTTTTTACGTTTAAACAAATATTTGTTTTTAATATTTCAACCTATATTTATTAAAATAATGTTACTTTTTCTCTTTTATTGCAGATGTTTACATTATCTTCTTATGTCTATATCATTATTTGTATTAATGTATTAATTGAGTCATAAAACCTACTTCCCCCTGGCATAAATCAAATATTCAACATCACGCTGTCGTATAAGTATAAGGTCGTATACACGTATAAGTCACCATGAAATCATTAGAATTAATTAACCTTTCAAAATAAAGTTCACAAAACAACTCTGAGCGAGGATAGAGGAAATTAGGGACATTTCCAACATGAGACGCACTGCTTTTACCTGACCAATGGGGACGGGTGGCGCAGTGGTCTGTGCGTTTGATCATCAGATCAAGGGGGCGTTGGGGAACTCCAGTTCGAAACCCGCTCCGCCGCGTCAGGCCGTTGTGTCCTTGGACACTTCACCCGAATTTGCTCCTGTGGGTATTGTCCACAGTAGATGACCATTACATGTATGATCTGTATGTGTATTTGTAAAGCGCTTTGAGAGTCTTTGATAAAGCGCTATAATAAATATAAGGATGATTATTATTTATTATTAAATGTCATTGATAAAGTGCTTAAAATTCATTAATTTTGCGATGCAGAGCAGCCCAGACTTCTAGAGCTGAGTGTTGTGCCAACAGTAAAAAATACATACACAAATATATTCATTTTTCTTCATGTCAGGAAAAAGAAAACAGCCTTTCGTTGAACATTTCTCCGATTCACCAACTGTAGAGCGTCAGTATCTGATAGCGACATTGCTTTCCTTCTAGCACATAACTTTTTCCTTTTACAACTTCTGATTGGGAAACTTCTCCGAGTGTTATCATCAGTATATTATCCGTAGAGATCAGCTCCAGTATCCCTAGTTGTTCCCATTCCCTGAGCCATTTATCACTGCCAATCAGAGGAAGCATTCACACAGCGCGGTGCATTCACTGAATCTTATCTTCCACCTGCAACACATGCCTACGGTCCCAGATCTCAGTGTCCGAGAGTCTTCTTCCCTTCACAGCCTGTCAGCCTCCCTCTGACTATCTATCAGTTTTAATTTAAAGCCGTGGTAATCAGAAAATCCCTCCGATCTTTGGGTAATAGCTGTCACTAAGTTCTCACCGGACGGTCATTCATCATTGGCTCGTTCTCCACGCTCGGTCTTTCATTCACATTCTCAGGCATTTTCAAAAACATTTGAAATTATGGAAAAGCTTCTTTTCAAATTGGCCATCTTGTAAAAAAAGTGTAGCAGATGTTATCATTGTATCATCTCGACATGAGTGTGTGTGTGTGTCCTCGTGTTTAATCACACCATTAGAGTACAATCATGGCTATTACTAAAGGTGGATAAGTGGAGGACACCGCTCTACATACACGGACGAGCTAATCAGAAACATTACCCATGATGAGAAAGACTGATTTGAAAAGTGTTTAGATATGGGTAATGGCTAAATCATAATTATCTTTTCGTGCTCTTTTTCCCTTTCAAATACGGCTTCGTAATTAATAAATAACCTCATGTTGCTTCAGGAAAAACCAGTTAAGCATTTTGACCAGTTCTTTAAACTCCCTGAATAAAATAAGCCAGTAATCCTATATAAAGTCACCAGCTGTGATGAACACCTTAACATCAACAATCAAAATCATTTAATATGACTCTGAAATGAACGAATTACTTTCACATTTTGAAACCAATTGTAGTATTTTTCTACCACTGATTATAACAAAAAGGAAGATAAATGCAGTCCGATCCAATGTTAAAGTTAATCTCAAACTGTGTATACTTTTATTCTGTAGAACCAGTATTGATGGTATCACGGCGAGAATACTTCTGTGTTACTTGTGTGCCAAACTCCGGAGCTTCGGGGATAGAGCCTTCTCTGTGGCAGCCCCGAAGCTCTGGAACTCCCTCCCCCAAGACCTCCGTGAGTCTGAGTCCCTCACCCTGTTCCAGTCCCGCCTCAAAACCCACCTCTTCAACTCTGTATCCATAAGCCCCCCCCCCCCTCTCAACCAACTTCCTCCTGACTGCTTTTATGTTTTGTTTTTTTCTTTGTTTCTACCCTCCCTCCCAAATGTAAAGCGTCTTTGGGTTCAAGAAAAGCGCTATAGAAATATAATGTATCATTAAGATGTTGAAATGTGTTGCCCCACCTCCCGGGGATGAAGATCAATGCTCACTCTCTGAGCCTGCGTTGGGCAATCGATCACAGCCTGCATTATGTCTGCATTATCAGAGTTGCATAAACAATACAATACAGGCCTCTGTGATGGATGCCCTCGTCTCTTTTCAAATGGATGTTAATAGATTTGTTATGCACTGAGGTATGTCTCCAATAATGATTGAAAGAAATGTGTTTCTAGCCAATATGATAAAACATTCCAAATCAAAGGTATGATCCTTCAAACAAGCAGCCTCCAAAGCTCACTGCGCTGCACTGTGTTGCTTCTTTTTCCTCTCTAGGCTTCTTGGACGCGACCAGACAAATATGAGGTATGGCTACTAAAAACAGTAGCCTGACTGTAGTTGTATTAGCACAAACTTATACCGTAGAACCCCCCCCCCCCACTTAGCCCACTTGTAATGCTCGCTACATTAGTTGTGCACTAAATATGTAGCCCATTAGACCCGTAGTTCAGTACATTTCATCCATTTAGTTCCAGAAACACTTCGACTTGCCCTATTTACTTGTCCCAGTTTATTTTTGTCGACACATTTCATGTTGAGATGCCGAGACTTTCACAGTAGATTAGATGTTGGTCATTTAGCATGCGGCACGGTCTGGTTAGTTCGCACACTTTGCTTTATTCACGGGAGAAACAAAATGCTCACAAACACTGTCTGCTCTGCTGAGGCCTAGCTAGATGCTAACCAAATGCTAATGGCTTTTGCCAATGGATTGATGGGTCTGCATTTTCTTTTTGTTCATAACGTTAACATTCACTTTAACCACGTACTTATACAACCCTCATTTAACTCACTCTAACCAAGTAGTTGTGTTGACATTTGAAGGTCTTTTGGTATGAAGTGTACCACTGATAACGCTGATCTTTAAGACCTTAGAAATGGGTGCTAAAATTAAACATTTAATTTCTACTTTTGCATCTGTCTAGCTCCTCTTAGAGACTCCAATGACATTGGAGTGCCACAGTCCTAAACCCCGGACGTCATATCGACGTCATAAATCATAAATCTAATCGATAGATTTATGATTTGAAAATTATAAAAGTAGGATAGACATGTGGAGATTATCCGGCTGAAGAGAACGTGATCCGTCTCTTCAATGTGTTTCAACCACAGACCTGATTTCCAGCTATTTCCAAAACCCTTTGGAGAAATTGCATTGCTTTGTTGAAGGAACCGGAAGGAGTTTACTTCCGGGTTTTAGGACACATCACGTGGCACTCTATTGCCACTCACCTATTTGTGTGAAGTTTATTGCAATAATCTGATATCATGAGTGTGTTTTAATCTCCCAGTGTGACCCGTTTTGCCTCACATTGTTCAACAGTACACCTTTCTTCCATGATGGTTTTCTTTCTAGGTTTTTCTTGCTTTTATAGACGACTAACTGCTCTTTTAGTATAGGTAAAGTGTAAAACTGTTACTGTCGTACAGTATTGCTCTGTCAGTAGATAATTGCTTGTCAAGAAATGTGTTTGTGAGGTTGTCTTTGACGATATACAGTTTCCTTGTTTTAATAGAATAGATATTGTGTGGTTATCCTTATAATGCCGCTTGTCTTGTGGACGAACTTATTGAAGACAGAAACTATCGGAAGATTATATTAAATATTATGATGAAGCCTAACATAGAAATCTGTCTATGAATGCACTTCTAATGGCACAGCAGTGATCAAACTAATCTGAAGTAGATGTTAATAGTTTTGGTGTTTGAGTGAAACCCAGCTGGATTTAGCTCTGTGATGGGCATCACATGCTGCCAACAAGCATACGTTATCTAATTAGTCGTGATGATAAATGGACCCTGAATGGTGATTATGCCGAGGAGCCTTTACAGTGTGTCTTTATTTCAGTGAGAAGAGCGGCTTGACACTTGCACCAGATGAAGGTCTGATATAACCCGCCGCTGAACGCTTTAATGTCAGCAGTGCTGAATAAGTCACTTTAACACCCGGCCACCAAGCTGCGTAAATGTCAACATTTCTGACTTCAGCTGACAAGGCGCCGGTTCACCTTGACTCGCGTCCTACAGAAAGATACGGCCCAGAATGAACAGACAGTTAAGTGTTAGGGAGCATTAAAGACTGTTGTCTCGACTTCATTTTAAATCAAATCAAAATCTTGTATATTGCCCAACATATCAAGTAATACAATAGATTTGCCTCAGAGGGCTTTACAATATGTACAGATGAACAAAACATGAATGAAATATACAAATAATCCTATGGCTAGGTTCATGGTAAGCCTGTGCCAGCCCTAATTTTCAGCTTCATCGAAAAGGAAAGTATTGAGCCTAGCAGCATATCTAGGGATGTTAAAAGTAAGCCTGAGCCAGCCCTAACTATAAGCTTTATCAAAAGGGAAAGTCTTAAGTAGGCTCTTAAAAGTGCAGGGGGGTCTGCTTCCTAAACAATAGCTGGAAACTGGTTCCACAGAAGAACAGCTTGATAGCTGAAGGCTCTTGACCCTATTTTTCTTTTTGAAGACTCTAGGAACCACTAATAATAATAATAATAATAAGCAATGGGTCATTAGTAGGGATGTAAGGGAATATCGCGATATCGCGGTAAATAAATGTCTCAATACCGTCGTGAGACTGACTAAATGAACCGCGATTTCTTTAATATATATTTTTTTAAACCTTTATTTAACCAGATGGTCCCATTGAGATCATCAATCTCTTTTTCAAGGGAGACCTGTCCAACATGGCAGCAAGTAGGTTACAACATGAACATAAAACAACAGATAACACAAAAGGACATGGCTACATGTACATACCTAGAGACATTGACAAGTACCAACAAATTCACATTTTCTTTTCTTTATTTTTCAACATCGCGATAAATATCGTACCGTGGACTTTTTATCACGATAGTATCGTACCGTGAGTTTTTGGTATCGTTATATCCCTAGTCATTAGGGTACTACAAACTCTCTTTACTGATCATTAATGGCTAAGAGTGAATTGCACTTAAGTCTAACTAAACTCAACCCAAACTTCAGCTCTACTTAATGACACACAGCTCTACTTTCATCAGACTTGATGCCAATTCAATTCGTCAACTGTGCACTCGTCAGGAGGGAAAACGTTCCAAGTGTTTCACATCACAAGGATTAGAAACAGTTACCACCATTCTTATTAGAGCATCAGTATTGACTACAGCAACCTATACAATGAGGAAGAATGTTGAACGATTTTGGGACTGAAAAAGTTGCCCAGACCCTCAATTGAAAGTAGATTATAGAGGAGATGGAGTCAGCAATTAGAGAGTAAAAGGTGGACCAGAAGATTTGTCAGTCTGGCAAAAGCACAGAGACACAGACAGAAAAACACTGCAGGGGAGAGCTTTACAAAGATGTCTTCCAGGCAAACTGAAAGACATCTGACATACCTCTCACTCACATGGGCCACCAAGCTGATAGTGCTAGTCCCACATCATCAGCGTTTAAGTGAAATGAAAGCCATATATATTACTCCTTTGTCGTCAGTGCTACCTTGAAAAAAGGGCTCTAATCTTTAGTTTCTCAAGTCTTTATATACTACAGCCAGGAAGAGAAATGCTTTGCTTAAGAGTGGAGTGCTTTCTGGGAAATGTGGTTTCGGACATTAATGTTTAACCACTACTAATGACTTTGGTTATCCGACCATTTTCCATCTAGTTCAGATGTAATCAGCAGTTATTACTGTTAGCTTCAGCTTAAGTTATAGTGCAATGTTTGCACTAACACCATATTTATATAAAAATAAAGGCAATAAACAGTTACATCTCTACTTTACATAAGGGTGTCTGCACAATCTCACATTACAGCAACAAAATCCTTCGGTTTTTGGCAAACCGAGTACCAGAAAATATACATTTAAAAAAATAAATAATAATAATTGTTGTTGGTCAGAGGTCAATGTTAGGGGGGCACTGGCCCCCCCTGGTCCCTCCCTAGAACCACCCCTGGTTAGTGGAGGTGCTGACAGGAGAAAAGTAGACATTTGTAAACGTCGTGTCACCTTTGATTTCCATTTAGTGAAATGATATAGCCGCACATATAAAGAGATAATGGGTTTTCTTCATTGCTCCAGCGGCTCCAGTCTCCTCCTATATAATAATTGTACAGAATATCTGACAAGCGAAACCTTCAAAGGCTATGAAACATCATTTCAGCTCTGCCGCACAATGCAAATAAGCAGGGACGACACAAACAGTGCAAAGTCATTAACATTTCATCGACACAAGTCCTCTTTTATAATTAATTGTGACAACTCCCGGTTGTATAATTAAAATCATGAATTTGAATTAATGAAGAAATGCAAACGCCTGTTCACTTCTTCCTCCATTAACGTCCTCCCTGTTCCCACAGTGAGTCCAGTTCAGTGTCTCTGCAGAAAGCAAAGATTAATGCTGCCCTTTCAAAATGTTCCAGGACACTCCCTCAGATCTTCGGTAAACAGCAGAAATATTTTGGCGACGTTTGCATCTCCTTCGCTCTGTGGAGGATCCCACTTCATTCATTAATGCTAATACAACAATTACCATTTAATAATGTATAAAACATAAACGCTGAATGGCTGAAATATGAATAGCAAATCATGGCAGGCGAAAGGAAGATGTATTATCATGCTGGTTTAAACTATGTGTCGCCAAAAGGGAAGAAAGATGTTAATATATATTTAAATTATAGATCCTGCCTCATGGCTCTATTTTTAGTATTGATGTCCTCCTACCTTCTGTTTTTGAACTCATTTGCTGTCCTGGAAGGAAGCTTGCATTAGTTTTTTAATACTGTGTTAACACGCTGCTGTGACAAAACAACGTCCCATTATGGGATCAATAAAGTATATCTAACGTTATCTGAAAATGAAAATGTTCTGGTATCACTATAAACGTCACTGAACAGAGCCTAAAAGCAGCCGATGCTCCGGCCTCATCTTTTAATCTGACAACCTGCGGATTAACCCAGGTTGTAGCGCATGATTAAAAAAGCAAGTAAGGTCAATGAACCAGCGTCAGTGACTCCGCTGTAATACAACAGGTTCATCTGAGCAAGCAGAGAGCTATTGAGCCAAATAAAACCAGGTCTAACAATGCATTTGTCACAACTGCAATTATGTTGTTCAACCTGCTCTTAGGCCTGCTGTAAACCTGCAACTAGCCAGTTAAATGGTAGAGAAAAACATCAACATACTGTAGCTCCAAGCTGTGGGTGAGTATGAAGGAAGGAGGGAGGGAGGAATCAACCCATGCAAGGATGAAGGGATGAAGGAGTTGATAAGTAATGTGGGATTTGGGTAATGGTGAAGGGGATGATGGAGGTAGGAATTAAATGATTTACGGCCCGTCCACACGGCGGCGTGCGTTGAAGCTTCAACGCTTCTGCCCATTCACTTTGAATGGGGTGACGTCACGCTTTGCCGAACTGCATTGTGGGAGCGTCGCTTCGCTTTGCTCGCTTCAAAAGTTGAGCAATGTTCAACTTTTGAAGCTTCGGTGGAAGCGTCAGCCAATCAAACCATATGCCAGTACAAGCTCTAGCCAATCAAACCGCGTGCTTGTGTGTCCGGGGCGGGAGATTCATGTGATTGGTTGTTGGTCGAGTTTCAGACACGCCCACCGGCAAGCTTCAACGCACGCCGCCGTGTGGGCGCTGCGCTAGGGGTGGATGGGTGAGGATGAGGATGAAGGGAGTGAGGAAGGAAGGGATAAAGGGAAAAGATGAGGGTATGGTGAAGGGATGAGGGCAGTCCGGGATACACAGATCTACGGATGTTGGTAGGAGTGAAGGAATGAGGGGAGTGAGGGATGTAGGATTGATTTAGCAGTCGATTGGTGGAGGGATGAAGGGATGAAAGGATGTAGCTGAGTATGAAGGGATGAGGGCAATGAGGAAGGAAGGGATTAAGTAAAAAGATAAGGGTAAGGGTGAAGGGCAGTGTTTCCGCCAGACCGGTGCTGAAGTTTGACTTGAGCCGTCCCTTATAGATACTGTCTTTTTCCGTTAGTGAGCCGGATCATTTGGCTCGGCTCTCTTAAAGCGCCGGCTGTGTCGGCTCTTCATGTTACCACAGTTTACCACGGAGCCTCAGTTTCGCCGCTGCGAGGCTCTGGTGCTCCACTAGCACCGCTCATCGCGTCCAGATCGCGCACGTTCCGTGTTGTCCTGTAGCAGGCACCGCCGATGTCGGGGGAAACGATCTTCAATACTCCGAAAAGAATCCCACCAGACTCCTTTGCCCCTCCAACAGAGGGACGTCCTTTTTCCTTTTCGTTATTTCAAGCGATAAAAACTCTCGATCTTCTCTCAAATTATTAATATTGTTGGACGCCCTCGGCTCGAGTTCAGGGCGTCCCGAGCTGAATAAGGGCGTCAAATGACGGCAAGACGCCCCCTGTCGGAAACGCTGGTGAAGGGGGAAGGGATAAAGGGATCTGGGTGAGGATGAAGGATGAGGGGAATCGGAGGGCGGGAAGAACGGATGGAAGATTGAAAGGATGAAGGGATGAAGTGGTTGAAGGGATTAGGGGAGTGAGGGATGAAGGGATTCTCCCGAAAATGGTTAACTCATTAACTTCATTTATTTCCAATCTAACTAGAAAACAACCCCGTAATTTCTCTCTCTTAGTAGGAACCCTTTAACAACTCTCATGACCAAGATGACGGATGACAAAGACATGCTTCCACTTCTTTGAGAACGTCCTGCTTTATAAGTGAGACTAATTACTCTCCCGCTCATTTCTTTGCAGAGCCTCGACAGAAACATCGTGGTCCGCAGCCACGCCCGAGTGTCCTCGCTCACGCTGAAGAACGTCCTGTTCACGTATGCCGGGAAGTACCTCTGCAGCGCCGGGAACTCCATCGGACAGGACGAGCAGCACATGTTCCTGGAAGTCCGCTGTGAGTAACACCACTCTTCTTATATGTAGTTTATTTGTTTAGAGAGAGGCGAAGTCCCTCCCTTTCCTCCATGGGACCTTATTTCGGGAAAAGTATGTATTGAAGTCAATGGGGAGAGAAAGATTATCTCTCGATCCCGTTTGAATTGTGCCACAAATTACACACATGATGTTTGTCAATTTAAAAGATAATTTTGCAAGTCAAAAAAATAAAATGTGTCGTAAAACTGTGAAGTAACACTTGTTTTTGTGTGAAACCGCTCAATGAACTACATCTCCCGTCTCGCACCACACACCAAGACGGCCGCCACGTTGAAACATTTCACTTCTTTCTTTCAGAATGAGGCGGAAAGTATTAAAAGAGGTGAAAATCACTCCAAGTCTGGGCACGTTGAGAGCTGCATACACACAAGGGGAGTTAGTCGGTTCCGTGAGAGCCAGCATGCGGGACCGGGACTCTGGGATTTGTAGTCTTTCTAGTTGCGTATTTTTCAAAGTCTTATATTTCAACAGTTTTACGACAAACTGTGACTTTTTTGACATGGAAATGATTTTTTAAGATTGACAAACATCATATGTAATTCGTGGCATAATTCAAACGGGATCGAAAGATAATCTTTCTCTCTCCATTGACTTCAATACATAATTTTTCCGAAATAAGTTCCCATGGACCGGAAGTAGATGGGCGGGACTTCGCCTCTCTATAGTGTCGTGGACAGTCCCCATTGATCAACAGTCACAACAAACAGTAAATGGGCCAACATTGCTAATTTCCAGCTGTTGTCCCCGGGCCATACGATACCCTTAAAATCACAATTACTGTATTTGTAATGTTTGAATTGATGCATAAGTGAACCTATTACTAACAACAGCTGTTATTGCTCTTGATGTGCATTAATTGTCTTTTTACAGTTGCATTTCACTCTTAGAATGAAAGCAAACGAGAGTATCTCCTATATGTTCGAAAAAATCATTTTATTTGATGATTAAATAGATTTTTCTCCTTTTTATTAAGACTTTAATTGACAATTTTCTTATGTTACATTTTACAGTAAAATCATATTTGGCACCATTATGAATGTTTATAATTGTTGAATTATGTGTAATTTGGTCAATTATGTAAATCAGATTTAATTTACTTGGTTAATTGACTAAATTATACATAATGACATACATTTTCACAAAGGTTCCCTACCTGTTATAACAGTGTAATCTCGAAATAGAGGGTTCAGAATCGTACCAATTATATTTTGCACACAGACCCACTACCACACATATAATAGACGAATGAAGATCAAAGAATACGTTTCACTGTCAGACATCTTTCTAGTTGAAGTGCTTGAGTCTTGAAAATTAGAATCTTCTAATCTCCGGGGTTCTTTGTTCAATGGCATTAAAACGAAAAAAAAATGCGGTTGAAGGTTAATCCATAGGTTAATCCAATGTTTCTGTCACTTTGAAAAAATTATTGATAATCCATAATCCAATGTGTATGCAAAAATGAGAGAATACAAATTAGCTGCTAATGGTAGCCACCAGAGTGTCAATCATCAAAATCGACCAAGGGGGGCCAGAGATATGGAAAATCCACCCAAGTGACCCCAGAAGTGTTTTTTTTTTGCTAAACCTCTCTAAAAAGGTCAAATATCACTTGTTTTGCATCAATCTTGATACAGGGTACTTATTATATGTTGTACTTTGGATTCCTAAAGCTTTTAGTCTACCTTACCATCATTCAAGGTTAGTTTTCACTATAAGTAAAAAATAGTGTTTGGACGGACACTATAATTTACAGGTTTTTACCATATTCAGTCTGAATTTACTTTAAAATAAAAAACATCTATATTGATTCTGACTTTTCTACATCCAACTCACAGGTTTATCCTTACTTTGAGAACA
The DNA here is from genome assembly GCF_902827175.1 of Gymnodraco acuticeps. Taxonomy (NCBI): domain Eukaryota; kingdom Metazoa; phylum Chordata; class Actinopteri; order Perciformes; family Bathydraconidae; genus Gymnodraco; species Gymnodraco acuticeps. The sequence goes on along the minus strand of NW_022990872.1, from coordinate 198,050 downwards.
AAGATTATTAATTTAACCCTTTTAGAAGGGAAGATATGGTCATTTGTTCTGGGAATGTCATTTTCGAGCCTGAGACCTGAAAAACAGGGATGGGGTTCAACAGGTTAAAAACACCTGTCTCTTGTTGTTGTTGACATTGAACAACAAACACGTCCGTGAAGACTCTTCAGATGAAATGCCATGTCATGAAAAGTCTGTGTAAAATGTCCGTAAATAATCTCAGATTGTAGAATCGCTCTGTGATTGATGATTAGACGGTGTCGCCCCCATGTCAGAGTAATGGTGCTGTAATCAGTGTACTTGGTGCTCGTGGTTTTCTCCTCGTGTCTCAAGTAGTGTTTCCTGAAATGGCTTTTTCTTTCTTAGCCGTTCATTTTAGCTGTAGGCAATGACCCAAAGCTTTTCAACAACAAACACTTGACAGACTAGACAAATATTCCATCTTTAGACAGAGTTCTGCAGTCCGTCTGGCGGTTAGTCCAAGAGTAAAGTCCAGGGCTGCACAATGAATGGTCATTTGATCCAAATCACAAGAGGGACTGGTGCAAATCACAGTGAGCAGAAAAAGGAAATTATGTGAAAGTAAGAATGAGGTATCGTGGAGCTGCAGAGAAGTCCCGGCCTAAAAAAGGGTATTCTACCGACTTTTTCCAAACATTGCAACCCTAGTAATCTCAACACATTATATTTGGTGCTTTGTTACTACTAATTTAACTGAGTGGCCTGAAATTAAAACACTGTCACCAGCAAATATCTTTGGAATACTTCCGTCCTGGCTGCACTTTCTAAATTCAACAACTTAATTGTAAAGCTATTTTCTCGTGCTATCGGCATTTCGCTTCTAAGGTGAAGTGAACCAGCATAGATGAAAGCACTAAACCGTTAAATGCTTTGCTTACATTAGTCCCCGGCCATTTTCCTTAGTGTTCCATATAAGGATTAACTTTACATTGTACTTACTTGTAAGGTGCAACCCAATTTGAGTTAGTTATTGCATATATTAACACATAAGGTTGATTTTACACATGGCTTGGCATCAGATGCCCTAAAGTGTGATTCATGTTTATTTTGGGGTTTAAATTGATACTCAAAAACATTGCTGATTGCCTTAATCTGTTCGTCATGTTTCCTTCAGATCTAAAGTGAATTTAGGTTTTTCTTAGCATTGTACTGACTGCAAATAAATGTATGTTGGAATCAGAGGAGGACAGCGTCAGGACCAAAGAAAGGTTTTTCTGCACACTCAGTGTCACCTCCGTCTTCGGGGGATGAAAGGTGGGCGAGCGTTAGCGGTATCACTGCGATTAGTTACCATGGAAACAAAGGTCTTAGCTCTGACATAGCCCCGAGGTACAGCGGCTGTCGAGGCTTTAAATGTGTCTGTCCTCAATTTATGTGACGCTCTAATTACTTTGATCTTTGAACATCAATAATGTAGAATAGAAAGCCTGTGCAACCAGGCCATTGACGTTTTTTTAAAGATATTATTTGTACCTGTATATTACCTTTTATTTACCTATGTTCTATAAGAGACTGCCAAGTGTTATGAGCTGAGAGATATGACCATCAAAGGGGCCGTATTGTGCTTTTGGGGGGCTTTCCCTATATAGGTTTGTGTGCATGTAAATGGTCTGCAGAGGCTAAAATCTCTGAGTTCCCTCCAGGCTGAAGTTCATTCTCCCCATTGCTGTGCATTAATTTCACGAAAGTAATTTAGCATAATCAAAACATGTCCTTGGAAAGATTGGACGTGCCCAATGGGAGCCAAACAACACTTGATCTCTTCTTGAAATCTAACGAACCTTGGTACAAAAGACAGCGATAAATAAAGCAGATTAACACTTAATTGGATTAATATGCCGTCCTCTCAATGTGTCAGCAATTTGCTCAGAGGAGATATAATCACAATGCAGCGTTGATAGAGCTGTTAGCAGTTAGCTCAAGTAATCAGCAAGTAATCAGGGTGCTGATTCGCTGTTGCCAAGCAATTATCGATAAGAAAAGGTGCTTTGTCTCGAGCACGGCTCTCACTCTCTGTCCTCTCTATCGCCCACTCTCACAATGAAGACGTTATCAAAGCGTGGAACTCACAATCTGCTGCTCAGCGTGATCCCATTAGCTCAGCGTGTCCACGATGCTGCTGCCGCTCTGATAGGAAAGTGTTAATAAGTTCTCTGTTTGAGCTCCTCGCGGCTCAGGTTTGTTTAGCATGATTGTCTGAAAGCAAGCGGGCTCATCTCCGCCCCGCAGACATTTCCACACCGGAGCAGAGCTTTCATGTTTTACTCCGGCAGCGTGTGTGTCTTCAAGAGGATCCTTATTAGCATTGGCTTTTCTTTACACACTATTTAAACATCAACAGAAAATAAAGAAAAACAACGAAGTCATTAACAATCAAAGATGGAAGTGGAAACACAAATGATCATCCATCATTAAAAAGTAACAACATTTACATACAAACAGCCTCACAATACGTCTTGTTAGCAGTTATCATTTCCATGATGATACCTAGCTTATTCAGGGTTGCCAACTCTCACGCATCTGGCGTGTGACACACACTTTCACTCTCACTCTCAGTCTCACGCTCTCTCGCTGCCCAAACTATTCTCACGCCAAAAACAAGATGAACGGCGATCGTTTTTGGTTATTTACAATGTTGAGTTGACAGCTGCTCGAGCTGTGGATCCGCTCCCTCCCCGCCCCCACCACTCTCAACAACGTTAACAGACAGCAGAGCAGTGGGAGCCGGTTGGTCAATCCCGACCCGTATTGCGCAGATCTGAGATCCAGTAGAAATGATAACAAGTAAAAGCCTGCTGCTTATTGTTCTACTCGGCCAACATAGAGTCAAAGAGTATGAGAGTGAGAGTGCGTTAATTAATATATGTGGCAGTTTGGAGTAGATGTGTGTGTGTGTGTGTGTGGTGTGTGTGTGTGTGTGTGTGGTGTGTGTGTGTGGTGTGTGTGTGTGTGTGTGTGTGTGTGTGTGTGTGTGTGTGTGTGTGTGTGTGTGTGTGTGTGTGTGTGTGTGTGTGTGTGTGTGTGTGTGTGTGTGTGTGTGTGTGTGTGTCATGTATAGGCCTCTCACGATAATTAATTTAGTTGGATACATTTTCCCGGAAATTATTGCGATAAACGATAATATTGTCGGCACCGTTGTCTGACCATTTTAGACCACTGACATAATGATAATAGATAATAATTCTAGTACATCCTTTCAAACTGCTCGTCACATCCTCATGTAAAGTTATCGAGGTCATTTTTATTTATCGTACGATAAGTCAATGAATTGCTTATCGCGACAGGCACACAATGAAACAGTGGAAACAAACATGTGTTTGACTTTCATTAGTGAATGAAACTTTGTGCCCTTTATAGTCTGTGTCCAATATTGTGTATTTGTATATATTGTATATATATGCTACGGTCCCGCTGCTGACACGATAGCAGTCATTTCGTGCGCATATGTGTAATTAAACCCATGATATCAAAATCTCACTCCAGCCAGGAACCCAAAGTTGGCAACCCTGTTATACTATTGACTTAGTATTTGATGCTCCAGATGGTAGAATAGTACATGGTATGTAGTGAAGCAAAAGCCTGAAAAGGGCCGCAAAATGTATTTATGTATTTGCTAAAGGCCTGATGCAGAACAATATGTGTTTTCTGTGCTGACCTATACCAGCAGCAGTAGCAGATACTTCCCTCTGACTTGCCAACGATCGATAATCTGACGGAGAGGCTGCAGAAATCAAAGCTGCAGGTCACATGCTGTGCATCGAGTCTAAAGGTCCAACAGCAGCACTGATGGAGGAGCGGGGTCTAATCAGGGCTGCAGGAGATGAAGCACTATTGACTCAAACTCGTCCATCAATCCGGTTTCAAGGATCCGGGGTCAGGAGGACAGAGTCAGGCCTCAGCGAAGCACAATACTCTCAGGCTGTGACGAGAGCAGGGTCTAATAAAGGGAAACAGTCATCTCCTGTTATAGCCTCTTCCAACAACGCTTCTAAAAATAAAGGGTGAAGAGTTTTAGCCCATATGGTTTCAATTGAACTCTACGAGCGTGTCGCAGTGAGCATGAATGGCTGCAGTGTTATTTCTGTCTCTGCAGGTATCAGATGTGGAGTGAGAGGAAGGATCTCAGTTTCCAAAATGCACCGGCTGAATGTTTCTGAAGCCGTTTGAAGTGACACCGTTCGGCTTTGTTATTTCTGTTCGCTCAAAGCTCTCAGTATGATCGTACGCTTATTAGACGTACTGTGTAACAATGGCCTGGTGAGACTTTAAAGCAACAAAGAAGACGCTTTGTCGCCAGTAAAATGGGCAAAAATGACAATTTAATGCTGCATAAAACCATCCCTTTCTTTAAAAAGGGATATTAAAGAATGCCTTGTAGAAAGATACAGCCATCATCCTGCACTCAGCACGTGTTTCATATACAAACCCCACAGTCTGTCTTCAGGAGTGTGTTTCATTCGTCTTTATTCATGCAAAGATTTCTAAAAAAAGGTATTTCATTGGTAGCAAGAATAAGATCAGCTATACATTGATCCTTGACCTCAAGAACATGTCCAAACAAAGTGGTGGAAATATGAGCAAATATGTTTTGACTATTTTAGAACCATTTAGCCTACCAAAACCAACTTATCATTGTTTAAAAATGATCACTTATAACTTTTGATTTCCAGATTTTCTTCAAGGTTTTCTTATTTATTTTCTCCTGGTTGCATTTATTGTTTCTTGACGAAAGCAACGAGGCAGCATCAGAGCATCTTCTCGTTTTCATCCCGAGAAATAGGAACTTGCCAGCTACAGTCGATAGAGCATCTTTTTCAAAGTAGATTGATGCTTTTTTCAAATATGGCATCGAAGTTAATTCACCATTTAAGAAGAATAAACCAGCATACAATCTGTTGCCTGAAAGCTAGTTTTTCTTTTGTCACATTTTGTAGTAAAGTATTTGTAATTTAATAACACCCAGTGAAGTTGTCTCCAAGCGGGAGGGAGTTAGCTAATTGTATTTAAGGTCAGATAAACACTTCATAAGTTGATTACATTTCGCGACCCATATCCTTTTGAAGTCAATCTAGGGTAGACCTTATATAACTTGAGAGTTGTTCTCTTGATGCATCCGTGACACAGTTGCGCAGAGCTATATCAATGCAGAAGTGGGCGTGGTTAAATCTAAACTGTGTTAAAACGATACATGCCTCCTGGCCAGATTAACGACTTCAGATATTCAGTGTCCTCTTCCTTCCTATGTGTTGTGCAGATGCTCCGAAAACGTTCTCTTGATACATTCTTGACACAGTTTTGCAAAGCTATATCAATGCAGAAGTGTGCGTTGTTGAATCTAAACTGTGTTAAAATGATAGATGCCTCCTAGCCGGATGAAGGAGTGAAGACTTCAGATAATCAGTGTCCTCTCCCTTCCTCTGTGTTGTACAGAAAGTACACACATCCTTTACTCAAGTAGAAGTACAGATACTCGTGTTTAAAAATACTCTGGTAAAAGTAGAAGCACTGACTAAACTTCTTTACTCAAGTAAAGAAGTATGGGCTTCGAAAAGTACCCATAACTTTGTGTCCTTGGGCAAGACACTTCACCCTAATTTGCTGTATTCACTGTTACAGGTATGATGTTTAATATGTAATGTAAAGCGCTTTGACCATTCGGAGAAGTGCTCCAATAAATGTAAGAAGTAGAAAGTACAGGTATTTGAGTTCAACATGTAAGAAGTAGGAAGTACAGGTATTTGTGTTCAACATGTAAGAAGTAGAAAGTACAGGTATTTGAGTTCAACATGTAAGAAGTAGAAAGTACAGGTATTTGAGTTCAACATGTAAGAAGTAGAAAGTACAGGTATTTGAGTTCAACATGTAAGAAGTAGAAAGTAAGGTATTTGAGTTCAACATGTAGAAGTAGAAAGTACAGGTATTGTGAGTTCAACATGTAAGAAGTAGAAAGTACAGGTATTTGAGTTCAACATGTAAGGAAGTAGAAAGTACAGGTATTTGAGTTCAACATGTAAGAAGTAGAAAGTACAGGTATTTGGGTTCAACATGTAAGAAGTAGAAAGTACAGGTATTTGTGTTCAACATGTAAGGAAGTAGAAAGTACAGGTATTTGAGTTCAACATGTAAGAAGTAGAAAGTACAGGTATTGTGAGTTCAACATGTAGGAAGTAGAAAGTACAGGTATTTGAGTTCAACATGTAAGAAGTAGAAAGTACAGGTATTTGTGTTCAACATGTAAGAAGTAGAAAGTACAGGTATTGGGTTCAACAGTAAGAAGTAGAAAGTACAGGTATTTGGGTTCAACATGTAAGAAGTAGAAAGTACAGGTATTTGGTTCAACATGTAAGAAGTAGAAAGTACAGGTATTTGAGTTCAACATGTAAGAAGTAGAAAGTACAGGTATTTGAGTTCAACATGTAAGAAGTAGAAAGTACAGGTATTTGGGTTCAACATGTAAGAAGTAGAAAGTACAGGTATTTGGGTTCAACATGTAAGAAGTAGAAAGTACAGGTATTTGGGTTCAACATGTAAGAAGTAGAAATACAGGTATTTGGGTTCAACATGTAAGAAGTAGAAAGTACAGGTATTTGTGTTCAACATGTAAGAAGTAGAAAGTACAGGTATTTGAGTTCAACATGTAAGAAGTAGAAAGTACAGTATTTGGGTTCAACATGTAAGAAGTAGAAAGTACAGGTATTTGTGTTCAACATGTAAGAAGTAGAAAGTACAGGTATTTGTGTTCAACATTGTAAGAAGTAGAAAGTACAGGTATTTGAGTTCAACATGTAAGAAGTAGAAAGTACAGGTATTTGGGTTCAACATGTAAGAAGTAGAAAGTACAGGTATTTGGGTTCAACATGTAAGAGTAGAAAGTACAGGTATTTGATGTTCACATGTAAGAAGTAGAAAGTACAGGTATTTGTGTTCAACATAGTAAGAAGTAGAAAGTACAGTATTTGGGTTCAACATGTAAGAAGTAGAAAGTACAGGTATTTGGGTTCAACATGTAAGAAGTAGAAAAGTACAGGTATTTGTGTTCAACATGTAAGAAGTAGAAGTACAGGTATTTGAGTTCAACATGTAAGAAGTAGAAAGTACAGGTATTTGTGTTCAACATGTAATGAAGTAGAAAGTACAGGTATTTGTGTTCAACATGTGTAGGAAGTAGAAAGTACAGGTATTTGTGTTTCAACATGTAAGAAGTAGAAAGTACAGGTATTTGGGTTCAACATGTAAGAAGTAGAAAGTACAGGTATTTGGGTTCAACATGTAAGAAGTAGAAAGTACAGGTATTTGAGTTCAAGCATGTAAGGAAGTAGAAAGTACAGGTATTTGAGTTCAACATGTAAGAAGTAGAAAGTACAGGTATTGAGTTCAACATGTAAGAAGTAGAAAGTACAGGTATTTGGGTTCAACATGTAAGAAGTAGAAAGTACAGGTATTTGGGTTCAACATGTAAGAAGTAGAAAGTACAGGTATTTGTGTTCAACATGTAAGAAGTAGAAAGTACAGGTATTTGGGTTCAACATGTAAGAAGTAGAAAGTACAGAGTATTTGTGTTCAACCTGTAAGAAGTAGAAAGTACAGGTATTTGTGTTTCAACATGTAGAGAAGTAGAAAGTACAAGGTATTTGAGTTCAACATGTAGAAGTAGAAAGTACAGGTATTTGTGTTCAACATGTAAGAAGTAGAAAGTACAGGTATTTGTAGTTCAACATGTAGAAGTAGAAAGTACAGGTATTTGTGTTCACATGTAAGAAGTAGAAAGTACAGGTATTGTGTTCAACATATAAGAAGTAGAAAGTACAGGTATTTGGGTTCAACAATGTAAGAAGTAGAAAGTACAGGTATTTGAGGTTCAACATGTAAGAAGTAGAAAGTACAGGTATTTGTGTTCAACATGTAAGAAGTAGAAAGTACAGGTATTTGAGTTCAACATGTAAGAAGTAGAAAGTACAGTATTTGGGTTCAACATGTAAGAAGTAGAAAGTACAGGGTATTGTGTTCAACATGTATGAAGTAGAAAGTACAGGTATTTGTGGTTCAACATGTGAGAAGTAGAAGTACAGGTATTTGAGTTCAACATGTATGAAGTAGAAGTACAGGTATTTGTGTTCAACATGTAAGAAGTAGAAAGTACAGGTATTTGAGTTCAACATGTAAGAAGTAGAAAGTACAGGTATTTGAGTTCAACATGTAAGAAGTAGAAAGTACAGGTATTTGTGTTCAACATGTAAGAAGTAGAAAGTACAGGTATTTGTGTTCAACATGTATGAAGTAGAAAGTACAGGTATTTGAGTTCAACATGTGAGAAGTAGAAAGTACAGGTATTTGAGTTCAACATGTATGAAGTAGAAAGTACAGGTATTTGTGTTCAACATGTAAGAAGTAGAAAGTACAGGTATTTGAGTTCAACATGTAAGAAGTAGAAAGTACAGGTATTTGAGTTCAACATGTAAGAAGTAGAAAGTACAGGTATTTGTGTTCAACATGTATGAAGTAGAAAGTACAGGTATTTGAGTTCAACATGTGAGAAGTAGAAAGTACAGGTATTTGAGTTCAACATGTAAGAAGTAGAAAGTACAGGTATTTGTGTTCAACATGTAAGAAGTAGAAAGTACAGGTATTTGAGTTCAACATGTAAGAAGTAGAAAGTACAGGTATTTGTGTTCAACATGTAAGAAGTAGAAAGTACAGGTATTTGTGTTCAACATGTAAGAAGTAGAAAGTACAGGTATTTGAGTTCAACATGTAAGAAGTAGAAAGTTCAGGTATTTGAGTTCAACATGTGAGAAGTAGAAAGTACAGGTATTTGTGTTCAACATGTAAGAAGTAGAAAGTTCAGGTATTTGTGTTCAACATGTGAGAAGTAGAAAGTACAGGTATTTGTGTTCAACATGTAAGAAGTAGAAAGTACAGGTATTTGTGTTCAACATGTAAGAAGTAGAAACTACAGGTATTTGTGTTCAACATGTAGAAGTAGAAAGTACAGGTATTTGTGTTCAACATGTATGAAGTAGAAAAGTACAGGTATTTGTGTTCAACATGTAAGAAGTAGAAAAGTACAGGTATTTGACTTCTAACATGTAAGAAGTAGAAAGTACAGGTATTTGTGTTCAACATGTAAGAAGTAGAAAGTACAGGTATTTGGGTTCAACATGTAAGAAGTAGAAAGTACAGGTATTTGAGTTCAACATGTAAGAAGTAGAAAGTACAGGTATTTGGGTTCAACATGTAAGAAGTAGAAAGTACAGGTATTTGGGTTCAACATGTAAGAAGTAGAAAGTACAGGTATTTGAGTTCAACATGTAAGAAGTAGAAAGTACAGGTATTTGAGTTCAACATGTAAGAAGTAGAAAGTACAGGTATTTGGGTTCAAACTGTAAGAAGTAGAAAGTACAGGTATTTGAGTTCAACATGTAAGAAGTAGAAAGTACAGGTATTTGGGTTCAACATGTAAGAAGTAGAAAGTACAGGTATTTGGGTTCAACATGTAAGAAGTAGAAAGTACAAGTATTTGAGTTCAACATGTAAGAAGTAGAAAGTACAAGTATTTGTGTTCAACATGTAAGAAGTAGAAAGTACAGGTATTTGGGTTCAACATGTAAGAAGTAGAAAGTACAAGTATTTGTGTTCAACATGTAAGAAGTAGAAAGTACAGGTATTTGGGTTCAACATGTAAGAAGTAGAAAGTACAGGTATTTGAGTTCAACATGTAAGAAGTAGAAAGTACAGGTATTTGTGTTCAACATGTAAGAAGTAGAAAGTACAGGTATTTGTGTTCAACATATAAGAAGTAGAAAGTACAGGTATTTGTGTTCAACATGTAAGAAGTAGAAAGTACAGGTATTTGTGTTCAACATGTAAGAAGTAGAAAGTACAGGTATTTGAGTTCAACATGTAAGAAGTAGAAAGTACAGGTATTTGTGTTCAACATGTAAGAAGTAGAAAGTACAGGTATTTGTGTTCAACATGTAAGAAGTAGAAAGTTCAGGTATTTGAGTTCAACATGTAAGAAGTAGAAAGTACAGGTATTTGTGTTCAACATGTAAGAAGTAGAAAGTACAGGTCTTTGTGTTCAACATGTAAGAAGTAGAAAGTTCAGGTATTTGTGTTCAACATGTAAGAAGTAGAAAGTTCAGGTATTTGAGTTCAACATGTAAGAAGTAGAAAGTACAGGTATTTGTGTTCAACATGTAAGAAGTAGAAAGTTCAGGTATTTGTGTTCAACATGTAAGAAGTAGAAAGTTCAGGTATTTGAGTTCAACATGTAAGAAGTAGAAAGTACAGGTATTTGTGTTCAACATGTAAGAAGTAGAAAGTTCAGGTATTTGTGTTCAACATGTAAGAAGTAGAAAGTACAGGTATTTGTGTTCAACATGTAAGAAGTAGAAAGTACAGGTATTTGAGTTCAACATGTAAGAAGTAGAAAGTACAGGTATTTGTGTTCAACATGTAAGAAGTAGAAAGTACAGGTATTTGTGTTCAACATGTAAGAAGTAGAAAGTACAGGTATTTGTGTTCAACAT